>NW_006239437.1:19681-23577 GCF_000226075.1 Solanum tuberosum
CAAACGATCGTTTGCACTTAGAATTGGAAGAAGTGTCCTGATACGTGAAATCAAAATAGCGCCACTGCCGGGGAGTGGTGTTGGTTGAGAATCTTTAGTTAAGTTGAATTTTGTTCTTGCTAGTTATAGTTGAACTTACTTAATTTTTAGTTTTGGTTTGTGTGTTACTGTTTTGAGCAGAGAATTGGAGCATATCTGGTAGCAACAGTGACCCAATGGATCACCCTCATTTGAGATTGATTATTTTTAGGGATAACATCCTAAATTTCAAGAAATTGGAGGGTGAAGCCATTTAAGAGTTATGGCAAAGATTTAAGACCCTATTGCAGCAATGCCCAACTCATGGAATTCCAGAGAAGATGCTTCTGGAATGTTTCTACCGGGGTCTTGGCCCCAAAAATAGAATAGTGGTTGACCAAATCTCTCCAGGTAGTCTCATCCAGCTACCTTATGCAAAAGCATCCCACCTCCTTGATCACATAGCCAAGACCAACAAGGAGGAAGAAAAAGACCAAGAACAAATTGTTGACTCGGCTGGATGTCTTGGCCAAGAAAGTCATGGAATTGGAGGTAGTGTCCAAAAAGAAGGACAAATACATTCTCCCTCACGAGCATCAAAAGATGAAGAAATAAGAGGGTGGATGAATTGAAGAGGTACTCTTACTCATCCTACAAAAAGTCGAAGAGCACGACAGGGTGTTAGAGAAGATAAGAGAGAATGTCTTGATGCTGAACCAGATGAAAACCTCTTATTCCATGCTCATTCACCTACTAGGGTCCCAAATAGACCAAGTGCTATCTTATCTCTACCCCGAGCCAGAACAAGGGCTGCCTTATGAAGATAAGACAAATCCCACTACTGAAACTTAAGTGGAGACTTGCGTCATGCCACAACGTTAACTAAGGCGCTTCTTGCGAGGCAACCCAAGGTTTTAATTCTTTCATTTTGTTTTAGAAATAATCGTGTGTTGATTTTGTAGGTTGAAGTGCAGAATGTGTTTGAAAAGTGCAGGTTGGCGAGTTGAAAGTCCAATCGGCGACTCACCAAAGTAGTCGGCGAGCCCGACTTGGACCATTGTTGAACTCAAGAAATGCTAGGGTTTGAGCCTTTAAAACTCGGCGAGCCCAAGAGAAACTTGACGAATAGCTGACCAGGTCGATGATCACGATCTAGTCCGCCGTTTGGTCCCCCACATTAACTGGAGGTCCTATAAAACTCAGCAAGGTAAGTACCCACTCGGCGTGTCGCTGAGTGGGTCGGCGAGCAAAACTAATGTCGCCGAATGGGCGAGAACTGGACGGTTTCTAAAGGCCAAAGGTTTAAACTTTCAAACTCTTTCACTTTCCCTCACTTTTGAACTTTCCAAAATCACACCCGCACTCTAGTATTCCATATTTTTTAGTTATTATCGTATTTGAGTCGTTGATTGTGTGCTCGGAGTTGGAATCTTTGCCGCTTAGCTTTTCAAATCTTGATTATTCAGCATCGTTTCCGAACCCCGAATTCATTTTTAGAAATTTGTACTCATTTGCAATTGATCTTGTCTTAGTGAAGTGTGTTAACTTGAATTACGACTCTCTGATCGTAATTGTAATTATGTGTGCCTGTGTTAACTTGAATATCGTGCCATAATGCCTATAATGCTTATTTCCCGAGATTTTGTGCTTTAGAATTGATTTAAAATTGTGGGGTTGTGCTTGGATTTTCTTGGGTCTAGTTGGGTGAAGTCTAAGTATCCCGCATTTGTGCCAAATGACGTATTTTACCCAATGATGGAGCGGTTGACGTCATTCTTAAGGGCAAAAGTCGTCAAATGGCCATAATTGACCAAACTGGGAGAAGTTTGAGTATCCCGGGGGCATGGGAGTAATGGGTCTTAGTTTAATTTGATGGGTGCATGTTTTGATTTTATTTTCGGGGGTTGAAGGTGAATTTGAGAAGTTAGGTTGAAAGTAGGCAAGTTGGATCATTTGGCGAGCTGGGTTGAGCTTGCCGAACAACTCGGCTATTCACCGAAGTTCCCCATATCGCATTTAATTTCAGGCTAAATGTGAAGTTTGGTTCTGTAACTTTCGGCGAGAAGCCAGAGGTCGCCGAATGCACTCGGCGACTCACCGAAAGTCCTTTTTGATCTCCCTTTGTCTGCACCCCTGACCTTTAATTGCACTGTAACTTTCGGCGGGCTAGTTCTTACTCGTCGAACGGTGATTCACCGAAAGGCCTTCCCATCGCCGATATGCCAATATTTTCTGCGATTTTTAAGCCAATCCTTTAGGCGAGCCCGATATAGCTCGCCAAAGAATTCGGTGACTCGCCGACCTGTTCGGCGAGTTTGTCTGCAACTTCTTTTCTGTGCTTTTGTTTGAATTGTTTCTAACTCTTTATGATGTTTTTGCAGACATGGCTAGACCAAAAGTTGCTGGTAGAGACATTTCGCCCCACAAGAGAGCCAAAAGGATAATTATCAATGAGGATGCAGCTGCATCCAGGGGCAAGGCCACTAAACTTCCCACAACTGGTGGCAAAAGAAAGATACCTGCATCACCGAAGGCCAGCTCCGATAGTGACGGTATCTATGCCACTCACGTCACTACTTCTGAGAGTGAGGGTGAGTATCAGGAGCATCAGGCTGCAGCTTCGGAACCTGAGGATGATGAATTGATAGTAGCACAGAGGGTTGAGCTGCGATCCAAAAGGTTGAATGATCCATCTAGGATCAGGACTCCTCAGGCCACCCCTACTCCTCCTCTAGCTCCAGCACATGCAGTGGTCCTAGCACAATCATTACAAGGTCCTCCTCCTAAGTCTATGAATAGACTGATGACCGAAGGGATGAGGACAATCATTGAGGAGAAACGCCTGTCCACTGATGGGGTCATTGACAGGTACCTGAAGATAATGAGTTGCCTCAAGTCACATAAGTTCCACTTGTTCACTCAACCCCGAGGTCCTTATATTCCAAATTGGGTCCGGGAGTTCTACGCTGCTTATGGAGCCTTGATACTGCAGAGAAAGAAGCAGGCAACTGGATTCAAACCAGTTGACTATGTAGTTTTCCATGGCAAGAAAGAGTTGTGTGACAGTACTACTATAAATGCGGTTTTGGAGTGTACCAACAACATTGCTGACGCTCACCAGTACAGGTTGAAGACTAAGTCCTTGGAGGGAATGAAAAGCTGGCTCGCCCCTCTCATATGTGATGGTACTCCGAGGTTGTTGGAGGTAGGGGATCCGATAGAGAAGAACGACCTCAATGTAGCTGCGAGGTACTGGTTTGGTTTTATCAGTAGTATAGTCATGCCGTCCCAGAATAAGTCCGTCTTTCGCCACACAAAGGCGAATTGTCTTGGCTCGATCATTGCACGAGAGGACCTAAATTTGATAATGATCGTTGGGCAGGAGATGGCCATGAGGGCCAAGCAACGCCAGACCTCACTTCCCTTGTCGGTGTTGATCACCAAGCTGTGCAAACGGGCTCGGGTTCCTAGAGATGAGAAGAAAGATGTGGAAGTGATTCCCACATCTTCTACTGATATCCGGAGAATCGGGTGGAGTATTTAAAAGATGAGGCGGCGAAGAAGAAGGCAGCCCCGGTGGGATTTTCCCCGGTTATGGACACAGACTCATTACCTGCAGAGGAACCTTTGCCTAATGCGGCCCCCAGGCCTTCAGGTACTTGATACGCTCAAATTACACCTCCCTAAATAAGCATAAGCGATCGTTATCAAGTAAAGAACCCAACTTGTAGGTTGGGGTCAATCCCACGAGGAGAATGGTTTAGACTTTACTTTAACCAACAATTATATTTGATTAGTCAAATTACTTCCAGAAACAAGTAATTAAAATGGGGGGTTTTGTGAAACAAATTGTAAGAATTCAGTAATTAATCAGTAAA
>NW_006239437.1:25087-50713 GCF_000226075.1 Solanum tuberosum
GCATTCTTTTTCGCCATCAAATACCTCAATGCAGAATGGTCAGTATGCACTATGACCTTAGTACCAAGCAAGTAGGAACGAAATTTTTCGAATGCAAAAACCACCGCAAGAAGTTCTTGTTCGGTTACAGTATAATTCTTCTGGGCCACATTTAGAGCTTTGCTAGCATAGTAAATAGGGTGAAGAATTTTATCTTTCCTCTGTCCTAGTACCACACCAAGCGGCACTCCACTTGCATCACAAATTACCTCAAACGGTTGTCCCCAGTCAGGTGAAATAATGATAGGTGCAGTGACCAACTTCTCCTTCAACTCTCAACATGCTCTCAGACAAGCATCATCAAAATCAAACTTATACTCCTTTTCGAGCAGTTTGCACAATGGGTGTGCAATTATTGAAAAGTCTTTTATGAACCTCTTATAGAACCCAGCATGCCCAAGAAAACTTCTAACACCTTTTACATAAATATGTGGCGGAAGTTTCTCTATTACCTCAACTTTAGCTCTATCAACCTCAATACCTTTCTCTGAAATTCAATGACCCAACACTATACCTTCTTTAACCATGAAATGACACTTCTCCCAATTTAGCACCAAGTTGCAGTCTTCACACCTTTAAGCACCTCGGCCAAATGATCCAGACAACGATCAAAGTAATCACCTACAACTAAAAAATCATCCATGAACACTTCAATAGTGTCCTCCACCATATCAGAAAATATTGAAATCATACAGCGCTGGAAGGTTAATGGAGCATTGCACAACCCAAATGGCATCCGTTTGAAAGCAAAAGTCCCATAAGGGCAAGTGAAGATGGTCTTCTCTTGATCTTCTGGAGCGATAAAAATTTGATTGTAGCCCGAATACCCATCAAAAAAACAATACCAACCCTTTCCTGCAAGTCTATCCAACATCTGGTCCAAGAATGGCATAGGAAAATGGTCATTTTCTGTCCACGCTTTCAACTTCTGGTAATCCATACAGACTCTCCATCCGGTCACGGGCCTCATTGGAACAAGCTCATTTCTTTCATTTGGAACCACAGTAATACCACCCTTTTTAGGCACACACTGCACAGAACACGCCCAACTACTATCTGCAATGGGATAAATAACTCCCGCAATCAACCACTTGATGATCTCCTTTTTAACTACCTCTTGCATAGGTGGACTTAATCTTCTCTGGTGCTCGATACTAGGCTTATGATCTGGCATGAGTTGGATTTTGTGAGAGCAAATACCTGGAGGAATCCCAATAATATCTGCAATAGTCCACCCAATAGCTCGCTTGAACCTCTTTAACACAGTCACCAAGCACTCTACTTGTCTCGCATTCAAATTTGCCACAATGATGACCGGTAAAGTATTCTCTCTGCCCAAGTATACATACCTCAAATTCGGTGGTAGAGCCTTAAGCTCCAATTTCGGTGCCTCCACAATAGATGGTCTTGCGGGTGGGGACTCGCAATTCTTCATGTCAAACTCATATATCTTTGGCTTGGACCGATATTCACACCTATCGAGTGCGGCTACCAACTCATCATACTCTTTAATACCATCATGATTGAAATTCATCATAACTGCTGCTAGTGCCTCAATGCCTAGTCGCTCTTCAATTTGCACTTCTGTCCCACTCTCTACTCTGTAAGTTATAGCAGATATCGTTTGGAGCTCACCACTCTTCTTCATGGACCTACAAATATTGAAAGTTGCTTCTTCATTATTTAGTCTGAACTTCATCTGTCCCTTTTCCATATCAACCAACGCACTACCTGTGGCAAGGAATGGTCTCCCAAGGATGATGGGAACATCAAAATCAACCTCACAGTCAAGAATCACAAAATCCACTGGAAAGATGAACGACTCCACTTTTACTAGCATATCATGGAGTACACCAATGGGCCTTTTAACGGTACGATCGGCTATAAGTAGCCGCATCGTAGTAGGCTTTGGGTCCCTTAGACCCAACTTCTTATAAATAGACAATGGCATGAGGTTGATGCTAGCACCAAGATCACACAATGCCTTAGCAAAGTGTAACAACCCAATGGTACATGGGATCGTGAAAGCACCAGGGTCTTCCTTCTTCTGCACAAGAGATCTTGTAGCAATAGCGCTACAATGCTGCAATCTATCATCATCTTCAAAACTCACAGACCTCTTCTTTGTTACCATATCTTTCATAAACTTTGTATACCCAGGCATTTGCTCCAAAGCTTCTATCAACGAAACGTTGATGGAAAGTTGCTTCAACATAGTAATAAACCTGTGATATTTACCATTTTCAGTCTTCTTCACTAATCTCTGTGGAAAAGGTGGTGCAGGTCTAGGTATGGGAACCATTTTCTGAGATATCTCTGCTTCTTTCTCAGTCGCATTCTCAGACTCTTCTCTAACCTCTACCACCTCATCTTCTTTTCTAATCTCAACTTCCACCACAGACAGCATAGGTGGGTTAATGGTTTGCTTACCCCCTCGCGTAGTAACTGCCATATAATGACCGTCATTCTTGGATTATGGATGGTGTTGCTAGGAAGAGTACCAGGTTGACGTGGGTTCACTGTAGTAGACAACTGGGTCATCTGCTGCTCTAGGTGCTTTATTGACACTGCATGGGCATCAACCTTTTGACCAATACCAGACAAGTCGTTTCTAATCTCCTTCACATTCTCATCAGTTGCACACAACCATGTCATCATCTTATGCATCATTTCTTCAATACGTGCCATATTGCCTCCAGCCTCCCTAGTACCAAATTCCTAATTTTGAGGGGGAACATAAGGTTCAACCCGATCTTTCTGTTGCCATAGTTGTTCCGGTTGTAGTTGTTGTCACGATTGAAGTTCCCATCCCAGACATATTGATCCTATCGGTTGTAATGTCCATAGTTTCGACCTTGGTTTCCTTGAACTTGGCACCAATTTTCCGTGTTGGATCCTTGGGCGTTTAATCGGAAGCCCCCCGTCTGATCATCCACCGCATAAGCATCCTCTTCATAGAAACACTCTTCAATTGGTGGTGGCGTTCTAGTAAAGTAATTCACAATATTTACCTTCTCTGCACCTCCGCTCACATGCTTCAATACCAACCCCAACTCAGTCCTCATCTGAGCGATCTCTTCACGAATCTCCTCTGCAACTGGTTGTTCGTAGCATGAACGACAAATGTGTTTCTCCCAGTATCCGACCTCCTAGTGCTCCATGCTTTATTGTTGCGAGAGATCTTCTCCAATTTTTCTGCAATCTTTGCATATGTGCACTCACCGTATGATCCTCCAGCAATAGTATCAAACACTGCTTTATTGTTTTCATCCTGACCTCGATAGAAATATTCCTTCAGCGACTCATCATCAATACGGTGATTCGGAACACCTCTTACAAATGCACTGAATTTTTCCCAAGAGCTACTCACAGACTCTCCAGGTAATGCTCCAAAATTATTGACCCTATCTTTGAGATTGAGCTTCTTGGACACTGGATAATATCTTGCTAAGAACACATCCGTCAGTTGGTCCCATGTATATATTGAGTTATAGGGAAGCTCAGTGAACCATACAGCAACATCGCTTGTCAGTGATAAAGGGACCACTCGCAACCCGATGACAACCATATCCGAGTCTGGTCGAGCCACACAGCTCTTGCAAACCGCCCTTAGCTTGGCTATGTGAGCGTGTGGGTCTTCCGATGGTGAACCCGAGAATAAGCTCCTCGTTGTAAGCATCTGCATCAAGCTACTAGTCACTACAAATGTGAGCACCGGAGGTAAAGGGGGTAGGACAAGAGGTCCATCTGAGTCAGCAATGTTTACGTTACCCCTATAATTGTCATGCGGTCGAGGGCCTGGTGGGCCATGCACCCTCACTGCATCTCCCAATTGATTTTCAGCTAGAATCTAGTTGTCTCTCCCAACCACCCTCGAGGGTTGCAACTCAACTTCATCACCTAAATTGCCTCTGATAGGATTAACTTGAACTCCTTGATTGTTCATTCTTCGCAAAGTTTGGTTCAACACTAGGTCGTAAGGAGTAAGTGGTTCACCCTGGCTCCGTGTACTTGGCATGCACTAGAGTCAGAACCTGAGAGAGACAAAAACAAAAGAAAAATAAAATTAGGAAATATTTGACTAACGTTCAATAATGTAGTTAAAATAAATCTAAAAGCCAAAATCTCCCCGGCAGCGGCACCAAAATTTGATACGCTCAAATTACACCTCCCTAAAGAAGCATAAGCGATCGTTATCAAGTAAAGTACCCAACTTGTAGGTAAGGGTCGATCTCACGAGGAGAATGGTTTAGACTTTACTTTAACCAACAATTATATTCAATTAATCAAATTACTTCCAGAAACAAGTAACTAAAAGGGAGGGGGGGTTGTGAAACAAATTGTATGAATTCAATAAATAATCAGTAATCAAAAGTCAGTTTTGGTTGTTATCAAGATGAGAAAAATAACTAGGGTATACGTGTTCCCCACAAGCTCATAACGCAGTAATCCAAGTAATCGTAATCCTTTCCTAGTGTGTTACATGCAAAGTAATAAGTTAGGTATCTCTAAATCCTTGGTCCGGCATCTAGAGAATTTCACCCCCCACCTTGATCCGGCTACGTGTGTATAATTTACTAACCCTTACCTTTACCTCATATTAGACATCATAATCGATGTTTGGCTTAGTTATTACTTCACACCAATCGACACTAGCCTATTAGATAGTATCACACTAAATCTAAGTTGATAATTC
Organism: Solanum tuberosum; assembly: GCF_000226075.1. Taxonomy (NCBI): domain Eukaryota; kingdom Viridiplantae; phylum Streptophyta; class Magnoliopsida; order Solanales; family Solanaceae; genus Solanum; species Solanum tuberosum. The sequence goes on from NW_006239437.1 coordinate 29,823, forward strand.
TTTTCTTGTTGATTACCTCCTTGGTTCGGCAAGTAGCAACAAGGCGAGTTCTGACGCATGCACTCGTTAAAAAAACTTCTAAACGAAATAATTATCAATGCATGCAAAACACTATTCAAGAATTGCCTATTTACTATTCATACTTCGCTAATCGCTCATGGTTCCCACAACCCCTAGTTGTGGAGTTTAGTTACCCATAATCATATGAACACAATTCATTATTTTAGATGAAAGAATTATGAACTTACATAAGAAGAATAATAAACCCAGAAATTCAACTTGAATTGCAACACCAAAATCTTCAAAACGAACTTAGGAAATTAAGAATTGCTAAAGTTGCAAGTTAATCTCCCAAGTCAAGAACTAGAATAAAATAATAAAAGTCTAACCCCCAAAAACAAGGTTTACATGCCCTATTTATAGAAAACAATTCCTAAATTAAAAGGGAAATAAAATATGGAAATTTTGTTTAGGCCCGCGTCTTCATTCCACGAGACTGACTCACGGACCATCAATGGATCTATGGTCCGTGAGTCCCTTCCATCAGCCAGGACTTAGAAAATATTTTAAGTTCCAAAAATTAGCTTCTCTGAAGCAAACGACGGAGTTGCAGTACGGACCGTAGATCGATCTACGGTCCGTCAATCCCTTTCCGTTGCTCCATACTTCGAATTTTTCAAATATCAGGTACTGGAACCCTCGCAGTATCAATCTACGGATCAACAGGAAGGTCCGTAGATCCATCTACGGATCAACAGGACGGTCCGTAGATCCATCTACGAACCGTCAATGGCCACCGTGGTTCCACACTTGGTCAGATTTCCCTGATTTTCCTTACATGCCTTGCCTGCTGATCTACGACCACCATCTACGGAGCGTCAATGGACCTACGGTCCGTAGATGCCCTTTTCTGCATTTCTTCAGCTGTCTCTTTACTTCCGCGCCTAAACATCTTTCCTACAAAATATGATAAAAGCACATCAAAACCAATACAAAAAATCCCTAGGCACACACAACTTGTAAGTGAAATGTATTAGAAATACTGTATACTCTCGGTATATCAGTACTTCCATTACTGCCCCTTCTAACACTCCTAGTTCCTCTGCTACTACGTTGCCTCCCAAAGCTGTTGTTGTTGTTGTTTCCCGGACCCCGCTCACTCAGGCTGCATTACTCCGAATAGGGCAGCTAGCCCTTTCTGCCGATCGTCGTGCTGCCAGATTGAGGCCTCCATCCCAGGCATTATTCAGATAGTCCTAGCTGATGTTGTGACACCATAGAACGCTACCATTAATGCCTTTGCGGTTAGGATAACGGTGTGTGAGTATGGCCAAGGGGTCACCGATGAGGTGACGGCTCTAAAGGCCGCCATTGCTGCACTGAGGAGAGATGTGGACCAGCTGAAGTCCACTGATATGTCTATGATCTTCGGGATGGTGGAGATCCCCGATGTGTCAGTTGAGCCAGACATGTCTCCGGCTACCACCAGAGATGATATTTGAGTTAAAGAGGCAGCAGATCCCAAGTCTGAGGTGGAGACAGATGAGGAGATGTTGAAGTTGTTGAGGAGGCTTCTTATGAGGACCTTACCGAGATTGAGGAGGCCATGATCGATGCAGCTGTGCATACCTCGTTACCAGATAGGCCTTTGGCTGACCCTAGTGGAGTTGGTGATACTGTAGTTGTGACTCCGGGTACTGAGACCCAGGACCAGAGTGATGCACCGGGCATTGATGCCCAGATAGATAGAGCGACTGTTTAGACAGGATCCCTTTTTACCTCCCTCGTTGTCTTATCTTTATTTGACTTCTGGACATTTTATTGTTTGCATTTGAGGACAAATGACTTTTGTTTGTGGTTGGGTGAGGCCCACCTTGTGTGACTATTTTTCTGTATATATTGGGTTTTTGAGCTTTATATTGGGTTGATACTATTTTGTAAATGATTTTTGGACCCCTTCAGAAAATATTTGTGCCACCTCTTGTTTGTGTTTCAATGTGGTTGTTCTCTTGCAAATTTGAGTATCGGTCTTGATCAATATCGATAACTTGAATAGTTCTCATAATCGAACAAAAATGAATGTGCGGCTATGATGAGGCCAAATGAAATTGCATAGATAATATGTGAACTTTTTGCACCTCGTTATGACTAGCCAAGTATCAAATTGAGTCTCTTGTGATGAATATTGCACACTAGCGAAAATGTGGAGTCTTGTTTGATATTGGTGTCAATGCCTTGTGTGATGAGCTTACCGTGAACCATGTGTGATGACACCTAGAATTTTCCCCGTTGGTCCGGTTGGCTAAGTGATGCATTCTCTTGAAATGATCTTAGGCAACTTTGAAGAGTGTGAAACAATTTGACATTATGCCTCTTTTGTGGCCAGCCTTGTGAGTGTGTGATCCTTGCTTGAACACCCTTTGAGCCTTATCCTTTTCTTGAAAGAAACTTGATGAAATTTTGACCTTTGTTTATCCATTACCCATAATCCTCATAATTTATGGTTTGTGTGAATAGCCAACTTAGGTCAAAAGCCTAAGTTGGAGGTGTGGTGAAAAGAGAAGGTAAACCAAAAAATGCAAAGAAGTCCCCTTGAACCTTGATTTTTGAGAAAAATGGAACGCCTCCATACAAAAAGAAAGAGAAAAAGAAAAGAAAAAGAATGAAAGAGTTGTGGAATAAAGTTGTAAAAGTGCAAAGAAAATGGGGTATCCAACATGTCCATAGAAAGTGAATAATGGGGAGACTTTTGACCATGAATGAGAATGATGAAGGAAAGGGAAGGAAGTGTTGTTCATACCACATATCACGAGGATAGCAGCCACTGAGCCTAAATGACCATACCTTTGCCACTCAGCCCCGTTACACGCCTTGAAAAGACCTTTTTGATCTTGAATGAGCTGAAACAATTGTTGATTAGAAAATACGGGCAAACTTATGGGTGGAGTCATGCATTGTGTTCATCTTTGTGAGTGTGAGTGTTGCATTTGATTCTGGAGCTTTAAATTTTGAACCATTGTGTGTGGATATGGAATCATCCTCTGTGTGAGGGCAATTGAACACCTTTGCTGAGCTTGAACTTGCATTTGAAGCAAGTATGGTGAGCTTGAGATTCTTTGGTAATGGTGAGTCACAACTTGAATCTTTGAGTGCACAATTGATCCTTGCATGAGTAAGTTGAGTCTTTTTGTGTGCATTCATGATTGAGTCTTGTGTAGCACTATTTGAGACATCGTTTTTGAGCTGCTGAACTTGAGTTTTACTTGAGGACAAGCAAAATTTTAAGTTGGGGGTGTTGATGAGTCCACGATTTGGACTCATTTAGGGCTTTATTTCAATAGATTTAGTGTCCTCAAATGCATATTTTGTGCCAAAAACTGATGTAAATCCTTGATTTTTCAGATATTTGGATTGAGGAACAAAGCATGGACTCTAATAAGCAAAAAGGAACAAGACAGCTGAAAGAACGAAGAAAAGAAGGCATGATGATCGCCTAACCCATTGGGTGAGTCGCCGAATGGCCATATTGATCTCGCTAAAGTTATAGTGTGCAAAGCCCTGAAGGATAAAATCAAGTCGGTGATAGAAAGAAGCAGTCGGCGTGTCGCTGAACGATTCTGCGATGCAGTACTATATCGCCTAAAGTTACAGAACTTGAAGATGCTGAAGGCCAAAGCAAAACGGTGATGGAACTGACCAAAGGGCGGATCGCTGAGTGGATCGGCGATCTTAACTTATTGCACCGAATGGTCCTTCACAGCATAATTTTTGGCAACTATAAATACATTTTCAAACTTTATGTTTAGTATCAAATTTTATTCTGAGCATTCATTAAAGTAATTTTTGAGTTAGAACTGAGAGTATTGAGAATATTTTTCCTTAGCTTTGAAGAATTGAACTTCTCCATTTTTGAGAAATTAGAAGTGGGTCTTTGAGATTCTTCAACCTTGACCTTTGTAAAGATGAGATTAATCTTACCCAGTTGATGGAAACACATTTTGGTAACGATTTTTTATCTTTTTATGATGTCTAGCTAAAACCCCAATTTTTGGGGTGTGATTATGTGATTTTAGGTTGATTTAGCTGTTGGGTATTGTTAATTGATAGTTTAAATACTGTTTAAAAGTGATTTCAATCAGTAATTGTGGTTTAATTTAAAGGGTTATAGTTGCAAATGCAACTCTACATTCGTGTTTTTGGCTTGCTCGAGAGAGAGGTTTTGAAACCAAGATTACTGATTTGATGGTCTGTGGGTATTGGGTTGTCATGGGTTCAGATCGAGAGAGTGAATCCTAAACTCTTTTCACACATTCAGCTCGAGAGAGTGAATGGACTAAAGCGTAGGCTGTTCTTAAATGTTGTTTATTGGTGTTCGAGATAAACCAATTTGATTCGGGGTAAATTGTTCGAGAAGAAGTTTACCCCCACTAAAGTCTAGCTTATTCACTGATTTACAACTATTTACTATTAGTTGCAATCACCCATTTGTCTACCTTAGCTTATAATCCAATCACATCCCAAGAACTCGTCTCATTACTTGTTTATTCGTGTTATTTGTTGTTGTTGTAATTGATAATTAAAATCAAAACCACCCATATTTGACACTTGTGTCACCCTTTAATTTGAACTATGGTTTTATTCGTAAATGTCTTTACTTATGATTGACTTGAACATATTCATACTTGGCTCTTGATTCTCAAACCCATACGACTCCCTGTGGGATTCGACCCCAACTCACTTAGTTGGGTTATATTACTAACTAATGATCGTTGGGACTTAGAATTAGAAGAAGTGTCCTGATATGTGAAATCATAAGCCAACCCCTAATTTTACTTATTCAATTTAATATATGAATGAAAATATCTTGAATACTAAGTCCTTCAACAATATGGAAAATGCGAAAATATCACCCAAGATATAGTGTCATGAATGCAAAAACTTCTAAAATACAATGAAAATCTGAAACTAAAATGACAAGTCTAGACGAAGAAATATCTTGTCTCATTACTAAACAACAAAAATAATAAATATATGGAGGAATGTATGGGCCGTGAAACAGTCAAGAAGCTCACCACAACTCAAGGGTACTCAAGCTCGGACTTAGAAAGTTCTACAAGATGCGCTCATATTAAAAATTGAATCTGCACCACAAAATAGTGCAACAAGTGTAGTATGAATACAAAACGACATGTATCAGTATATATCATACAGACCAAAAATGAAGAAGTAATGACAAAAGTACATAAGATATCATTCTCTAATTTTACAAGTCTACATTATATTTATCAGTCAAGTTTTACCAAATATGAATGTCCAAATGTCACGTAATGCCTAGACACCAACGAAGCACACAATCAAACAAGAATGAAGGATATGATGAAATGCAATGCAACACCATGAGATGATATGCCTCAAATTCCAAGCAATATCTCAATCGCATAACATGATACTTCTCAAAAAATCATCAAGAGTTTGTTACCCATGGGGATTTGCAAGGTCCATATATCGACATGGACGATCTCTATGTGTCTATGCATATGATCTCAATGCACTATCATAAAATCAAATCATCCCCACCATAGATGATCTCTACGTGCCCAACTCATAATCATAAAACAATGTCAACACGGATGATCTTCATGTGTCAAACTCATACTTAATCTCATATCAATACATCTGCACAATACAATATCAACAAAATAAGGATGATGATGTATCTCAATCAATCAAATATCGGTATGATATATAATCGCCCAACTATCACAAATATACGGATTGAATAAAGAAACACAATCACACAAAATGAAACATGTCAATAATAAATTAGCTAATGCTCACATGCTTTGATATTCTCATATTATAATCCGTCATTTCATAGTAATAAACTTTCCCTTTGATAACACTGGTACTCATATCAATACCTTTCACACCATTAGTACGAGACCTTCATCTTTCTCCATTATCCATTGTATATTTTATTTTTAGTATTTAATTATAAAAATGTCCCTCAACGGATTCTAGGAATCATAACATACCTCGAATGTCGAACGTTTATCACGAATCCTCAAAATTTTGTCTTTCCCTTTTCCAAAGTTTTAGAACATTCTCAATCTATCCATTATGCATTGTTCGTAAGTAAACGGGTCTATAGACACCCATATTGCTATACTTCTAGTCTAGACCTCAAAACTCACCCAAAAAGTTGAATTCATGCCCACAATGCCAAAATTAAAATTTTAGTAAAACTATATAACATAATATATAATTAATTTACCCATAAATTGTAGGGCGTGAATTTATAATCAAGTTGCTAATCTTGATGCCAATTAATATGTCGACTCTCATATTTCTTAAATTTCAAGCATATAGTTAAGTCTCAATTTCTCCAAATAACATTAATCTAAGGATAATCATATAATGTACCAACATTTAATTTCATATACTAACCTTTCAAAACTCAAATCATAATTTAATAATCATAAGAAACAAAAATCGAAGCCTGACACAACCTGCAACTTTACTTACGGAAGCAAAAAAAAAGACATTTTTTTCCAAACCCCATCAACTTAGAAAATTTTAAACCCCTCATCATGTATCATTAAAATCTATCCAATTATTACTATAGTTATTCATCAAAATTAGCAATTTTATGACCACACAATGCAAAATCACATTTGCAGCAACCCAATGAAAACTTGGAATTCAATTCTTTTCACACAAACATATAATAATATAGTAAGTTCTCATCTATAAAAAAAATTAAAATTCTAAACCCAAACATTGAACTTTAGATATGGTTTTACCTGAAGGAACTTGCGGTAGTTCTTCGTCGTTTGTACAAGTATGTTTTCTCGCCAAATTTATTTTTTTCTAAAATAATTATGAACCAAAATTGTTGAATTCTACTGTTTTATATTTATACATGAGACAATTGCCATAGGATATTAAATGAATTTCAGACTTGGCCCATTAACTATCAATTAAAAATCAGATATTTGACAATACCTATCAACTAAATAGTAATAGTTAAGCGAATAGTTCAAAAATTTTATATGAATTTTACGAGAAGGGTCTTTTATGGAAAGTGAGTTCTAGTGCTCAAAACGACTTAACTTATCGTTACATATTGTAATGCTATTATAGTTTTCATCTCGGTAAACTAATTCTTCAACACCAAAAATATTTTCACAATTGACTGCTATTTACTAAATTATTATTACTTTCTCTGAACATCGTGACAAATAAACAACTCAAGAAATTATTCAACCATAAAACATTATGAATCTAAAAAGAAATGTTTCTTTTATCGTCTCAAATAACTAGTTTTTGAAAAAAATTGTTCATTATGAATTGTTGTAATTCCATATGAATCGAACGGTTAGCGGCAATAATATTCCCAACTAACTCTAAGGACCCATTACATTAATTTGATTACTAGAACAATTTTGATTCTTCCCATAAATTTTAAATGAGAATCTTGAACCATTCGTTTAATCACAGTTATTTAGTTGACGGGTATTTGTTAAATAATCCATTTTTAGTTGGTAGCTGGTGTCTGTGTCTACGGTCACTACCTACGGACCGTGGGTGCTCTTACGGGCCGTAGGTGGTGGGGTGAATAATTTTAGGAGTCAAGTTCTAGTAATTTTTTTACGGTTCATCATCCCATATATGAGTCATAGATAGGTATCATAGGTGAGTCTCAGACTTGGTTAAATTTCGAAGGTCTAAGTTAGGAACAACGGATTGCATGTACGGACGTAGGAAGACAACCGGACAATACATGGGATCTGTCAAAAGTGGGTAAAAGTTTTGGTCCCAGTACTTGACCTACGTATCACCAGGACGGTTCGTAAGTGGACCTACGTATCGTAAGTCTGAACCTTAGGTCAAGTTATTTGTTAATTATAAGAGAGGCTTTTGGGTCTTTTCCTATATATTTTAACCCAGTACTATGTCATTTTACCTTCTATCCTAGACCCTATATAAATATTTTTTCCCCATAATTACCCAATTGAATTCATTCTCCTAAATTCTCAAAGTTGATCAAAGTTCTTCCCCAATATTTCTCTCTCTAAAGCTTAAACAAGAAGTCTAGGGTTTCAAGATCAAGTTTCCAAATTCACCATTGATTGTGCGCTTTTGACATCAAGGTATGATAGTATTCAGCTATGGAGTCCTTTCCTCCATATGGTTCCTAAATTCTCCAATTTTGCAAGTTAGAATCTCCAATTGAAATTAGGGTTTTATTCAATCACATGGATTCTCTTCAATTATGATCGAATTGATTGTTTTATGTCTTTTTATGCATAAATTGAGATAATTGCATGTTTTGAAGTAGAATTCACATGATCCATGATTTCTAGATTTTGATCATATGATGAAGCTTTTGAATTATGAAAGATGAATTTATGAAGATATTCATGTTTCTTTATGAAATTGATGAAAATGATTTAAGCTTACTCTCAGAGTTAAACATCGATGTTGTTGTTGTTGTCAAAGGATTTTCTCATATAAAGGATGCTTAAGGTTGAAAGGTTTTTCTCACCTAAGTTGAATCAAGATTTAGGAGCTATTTTAATGAACTCTAGCTTGGATTGACTACTTGAGATGCCTTTCCATGGATAATATGACAAGTTAAGATTAATGACTATTTCTTAGGATTTATGCTTAGCACCGAGTGGAAAAGTGTCAATTACACATTCCCCATAACTATGTGCCACCATAGGTTTGTATTAGATAGACATTAGCTAGTGGATCCACCTAAGCTAGAAGTGCATAGTTCTTACCTTGGCAAGTAAGGACGTCTCTTTTCGGTGTGGGATAGACACCGGATTCCATGTTACAACTCACATGGTCTATGTCCGTTAAAGATAAATCTCTCACAATAATGAACTAAGGTTACTTTCTAAAAGTATCTCAAATGTATTTAAAGACGTTTAGCTTGCATTGGCCATGGCTATGTTTTATGTTTTATAACATGTTATTTTATGATTTAGGTTGGTCATTGCATGTCATATAAATTTCTTTTAGCATGATTTCATAACTCCTATGCATTGCTATCATACTTGGTACATTCCATGTACTAACGTATATTTTTTCCTGTATTGTTTCACTAATGAAGGGTCCAATGCTCCTATCTCACATACTCATTACTAGTTATCCCTTATTGAAATTTGAAGATTAGTGAATCCTCATGTTCCGAGGATCGAAACTCTTTTATTGCTTTCATGTCTTTTTTTCGAATATTGTATGTGATGTATGGGTTATGTTCCAATCACTTCTTTGATGTAATAGATGACTTTGAGAATTATATTAGACTTCTGTTATTTTGTGTCAAACTCTTGTATATGAAATGCTACTTTTAAACTCTCTTGTTTCTATTATCTTGTTTGATGTATGCTAAGTGGCTTGTGTAGGGATTCTCGGGGTCTTATACGCCATGTCACGTCTAGGGTGTACTTTGGGTAGTGACAAAGCTTGGTCATTGTATGCCATATCAAGTCGTTTTAGCATGATTTCATAACTCTTATGCATTGTTATCATACTTGGTACATTTCATGTACTAACACATACTTTTTCCTACATTGTTTCATTAATGTAGGGTCTAACGCTCCTACCTCCCATACTTGTGACTAGTGATCCCTAATTGAGCTTTGAAGATTGGTGAGTCCTCATGTTTCGAGGACCAAGAATCTTTTATTGCATTCATGTCTTTTCTTTTTAGATATTCTATGTGATGATTGGGTTACGTCCCAATCACTCATTTGATGGAATAGATGACTTTGAGACATATGTTAGACTTCCGCTATTTTCTGTCAAACTCTTTTATACGAAATGCTACTTTTAAACTCTCCTATTTTTATTATCTTGTATGATGTATGCTAAGTGGCTTGTGTAGGACCTCTTAGGGTCTTATATGCCATGTCACATCTAGGGTGTACTTTGGGTCGTGACAGATTGGGACGTAACTCATACATAACATTCAAAGTTTGAGAAGAAAAGACATAAAGAAATAAAAGGCATCTTGGTTCTCGGAATATGAGGACTCACCGATCTTTAAGGTCTATGAAATAAACTAGCCACGAGTATGGGAGGTAGGAGAGTCAAACCCCACATTAGTGAAATAATATAGGCACAAGTATGCATTAGTACATGGAATGCACCTAGTATGAGGTAATATGCATAAACATGATAATATAAATGACTTAAAACGAATAGGGATGATCATAGTGAAACATTTATAAACTTTTTTTTAGAAGAAATGACATGAAGATCATAAACATAGTCAAATATATTAACATAAAGGATATAAGAAAAGCTTTGAAGAAAACATAGTCATTTTGTGGGATCTTAGCTTTAACCGACAATAAGACCATGAGAGCTAATCATGAATCTGGTATATCCCTCATACTGAAAGAAGGGGAAACTACTTGCCAAGTTAGAATCCGTACATATCATCATTTGCTAAACTGGATCCACTAGCTAGGTCATTTAACACATATCTTACGGGGCACGTAGTTTAGGACTAGAGGTTGCTACTAAAGACTACCCTACTTGAGCCTTCACCTCAAAGCCCACTGGGTGGTAAGTTAAAATTTCAACATAATAGATAAAAGTCAAACATCAATTTAACTTAGGGAAAGGCAATGATCAATAACAATCCACCTTCATTTTTAAGATCAAACCATAGAAATGGTCCTTAAACATAATTCAACATAGAAGAGAACATTTCCCAATGTGAATTCATTTGTGAGAAATACCTTTCACAGTCATGATCATCATAGTAAGTGAGAAATCCTTTCATAATAGCATCAATACTTTCCTTTCAAAGCATCATCAATTTATTTACAATCACTTCATGAAAACATGCGTATCTTCATAAATTCCTAATTCATAGTTCATGGGTTTATCATAAGATCATGGCTGAAAAACATAGTTTAGGCATAGGAAAGTGCAATCTCAACTAAATATCATATATTAACATCAAATATCTCATTAGAAGACTTAATTTGTAACACCTCAGAACCTACCTTACACACTTCAGTAGAAAAAGGGGGTGAACCAAATAATTTGGTGAACCACGGAGCCCTTCATGGGTCGTGAATCACCACATGAGCCGTGGGAGAGCTCGTAGAGGAAGGGTAGAACCACACAGGCTTAGGCATCAAACCACGGAGCCCTCAACGGGCCTTGGTATTGATGACGGGACGTGATTGCATCTGTGGTCCTGAGCCAACAGACCCCCAACTCAAGTAAAGAACCACGATGGCCTTCACCGTCTGTGGTCCTTCACACAGTCCATGATGGCTCATGGATGGGCCTCCCAGAGCCAATAGACCCTTTCCAAGAACCAAGACCCATATAACGGGTCATTGTCCCTTTGAGGGTCCGTCAGTGGCTTCGTGGTCGGCCCTCGTCAGCTTTAAAGTCAGGATCATTTTGGTTTTTTCTCCTATGCGTTGGGAATTTAAACTACGTCATTTAACACCTAAGCTACGTCGTTTTACTCAATTTAAGCCTAGTATTCTAGTCAAAACTTACCCAAATTGTTTATTCTAAAAAAAGTTATCGGGTTTAGAGAAAAAAGAAGGGAAAAGTCGACAGCCCTCTCAAGCACACGCAACAGGTTTTTTTCAAGTTAAGCCCCGAAATCTGAAGGATTTCTCCATAGTTTTTCATCACCAGGTGTGTGGATTTCACTAGTGGATTCCTTTCATCCCTTAGGTCCCTAGAATTCAGTCAGATCCTTGGTTATACAAAGCTTGTTTAGACCTAGGGTTTCTAAAATCTTAGATAATTGTTGTGATTTATCTGTTGTTGTATCCTAAATCGAATTAGCTTGTTTCTTGGAAATTTTGCTTAGTTCCTTGTGTGAAATTGAGAACCCTAGCTGTATAATTTTTTTTAGTTCATGAATTATACTTGCTAGGTCAGTAAAACAGATAATCATGCTCCAAATTTTGAATGTTACATTATCAATTTAAAAATGTGCATTCTCATATTTGGATGTCAGTATTTTAAGCTATCTAGTATTTCAGTTATGTTGTGTCATAAACATATTCAGTTGGGAGTAGACTTAGCACTGAGTTGGACTATGGTTCAACGTATCCTCATAGTCCCAGAACTACGTGCCCCCATAGGATTATAAGTCCCCTCTGTTGGGCATCAGATTTAGTGATCACGCCAGTCATGCCATTATACCCCTGGCAAAGTATATTGGGTCCTCTCGATGGAGAGTATACATCGGACTCCACGGTTAGATTGCGTTGTTTTATGTCGGTTAATAGTAGCTCCCACAGTCAGACTCTTAGTGCATTAACTCGGTCTTCAGTATATACCACAACACTCAGTTCATCATGCTATTTTCATGATTTGTACTTGGTCATTGCATTCAGTTTAGCATTCTAGTTACGTTCGAGTATTTACATTCTTGCTCAGTTTATGGCATTTGCTCAGTTATGCTTTGTTCAACTTATATATTTTGTTCAACTATTATCTATATCATGCATGCTCAGTACATTCCAAGTATTGAAGCACACTCTACGCTACATCCTTTCATGATGTAAGTTCAGGTACTCAGCATCCAGATCACGCTTAGATCGATTATCGGTCTGCTTTCAGCAGCTTCAGTGGTGGGTCCTCATTTTTCGAGGACAATATACATCCTTTCATTTCAATTTTATTATTTTTAGAGTTAGTTGGGGGAATGTCCCAGCAACTCAACTCAGTTAGAGGTTTTTTAGACATAGTAGTAGAATCGGCTTGAATGGTTTAGTTATCTTTCAGTCGTTATTAAACTCTTAGTATGGTTTATACATTCAGACTATTTTGGTTTCCCCCAATTTTCAATTATCTATTGAGTTAGCTTCCGCATAGTTCATGTTTTATTTAGTTATCTTTCATCATGCTTATTATATGCTAGACACAGGGTTAGCTTGGGGTCACTCATGATCCTAGGTCCCGTGTTACATCAACAGAGTAGCCTTGGGGGGTGACAAACTTGGTATTAGAGTATTAGATTCAAGAGTCCTAGGATGTCTGAAAGCCATACTATGTAGAGTCTCGTTCATGGGTGTGAAGTGCACTACATCTATGAGAGGGAGGCTACGAAGTGTTTTAAGAAAAACTTCACTTTCTTTGCTATTCTCATCGTGCGTGAGGTATGATCCAACTTCTCCTTTATATTCCGTCGTTATGCATTTCATATCATGCCTCATCGTAGAGCTTACACACAGAATGCTAATGCACGCAACACTAACGTTGTTCCTCCAGTCCCTAACCATGAGGTTACGAATGCAGAATTTTGGAATGCGATTCAGCTCTTGGCTTAGAGTGTGGCTAACTAGAATAATCAACAAGCTCCAGTTCCATAAAACACAAATAGTGGATCAGCTACAGCTAGGGTTCAAGATTTTATTTGGATGAATCCGCCTGAGTTTCTAGGGTCGTAGGTTGGTGAGGATCCATAGAACTTCATTGATGAGGTCAAGAAGGTTTTTGGGGTGATGCAAATGACTGGTAATTATAGGGTGGAGTTGGCATCCCACCAGCTTAAGGATGTGGCTCACATATGGTTCACGCAGTGGAAGGACAACAAGGGTGCGGATGCAACTCCTGTGACTTGGGAGTGTTTTACCAGAGCTTTTTTGGACAGGCTCTTTGAGAGAATCCCAAGCACAAGAGTTTATGAACTGGAAGCAGGGTTCAAGGTTTGTCCAAGAGTATTGGTTGAAGTTCACTCAATTATACAGGTATGCTCCACACATGGTTTCCGATCCAAGGGCACAAATGAGTAAGTTTTTATTTGGGGTATCCGACCTGGTGAAGACCGAGTGCAGGAATGCTATACTTTTAGGGGATATGGACATCTTCAGACTCATGACTCACGGTCAGTAGATTGAGGGGGATAAACTTAAGGAATTGGCAAAGGATAACAAAAAGGCTAGAACAGGTAACTATGAGTACTCTTAGCAAAAGTCGGGTGGTGGGAACCGCTCACAGTTTCAGTAGAAATCTACAGCCCAGCACCTTCATCAGCTAGTGCCCCATCTTCCAGGTTTCGACAGGTTCAGAAAGGTAGGGCATCAGGCTCTATGTCTCACGTAGTACTTCAGGTAACATGACTTTCCCAACTTGTCGACAGTGTGGTAAGAACCATCCGGGCGAGTGTCTTGCAGGCAAGGAGGGATACATTGGGTATGGTCAGTCTAGACATAGGCTGAAGGATTGCACTTCTACCAGTTAGGGGCAATGAGGTAATAATAATATGGCTCAGTCTACAGCTCCAACAGCACTAGCAGGTCGCCCAATTCAGCAGGGTGTGTAATCTGATACAAGTGGCGGTCAGTGCCAGAACAGGTTGTATGCTCTTCAGGCTCGCCAGAACAAGGAAGATTCTCCTGATGTGGTCACTAGTACGTTACGAGTCTTTTATTTAGACGTTTATGTGTTGTTAGATCCATGGGCAACTCTTTCTTTTGTAACTCCCTATATAGCAGTAAACTTCGGAGTTAGTCCAGAAACTCTCTCGGAACCCTTCTCAGTCTCTACTCCAGGTTGTGACCCAGTTATAGCTAGACGGGTATATAGAAATTACCTCGTCATAGTCTCTCAGAAAGTCACCTCAACAGATCTTGTAGAGTTAGAAATGGTAGATTTCGATATCATTCTAGGCATGGAAAAGTTACATTTCTTTTATGCCTCAGTCGATTGTAGAACCAGAATCATTCGGTTTCAGTTTCCAAACGAGCTAGTCTTAGAGTGGAAGGGTAGTAGCTCAGTGCCTATAGGTCGCTTCATCTCTTCCCTTAAGGCCAGCAAGATAATTTCCAAAGGGTATATTTATCTTCTTGTTCGGGTTAAGGATTCAAACTCTGAAACCCCAACTCTTGAGTCAGTCCCAGTAGTAAATAAGTTTCCAGAAGATCTTCTCGGAGTTCCTCCCAAAAGGTAAATCAACTTCGAAATAAATTTCCTTCGAGATACCTAGCCTATTTCGATTCCTCCTTACAGAATGGCTCCAGTCGAGCGTAAGGAATTGAAAGAGAAATTGAAAGACCTTCTAGATAAGGGCTTCATCAGACCTAGTATCTCTCCAAGGGGTGCTCCAGTGTTGTTCGTGAAAAAAAAAAGGTTCTCTCAGAATGTGCATTGACTATCGGCAGTTGAACAAAGTCACAATCAAGAACAAATATCCTATCCCCAGGATCGATGACTTATTCGACCAACTTCAGGATGCTAGTCATTTTTCAAAGATAGACCTCAGATCCGGGTATCATCAGCTCAGACTCAGAGATAGTGACATTCTGAAGACAGCCTTTAGGACTCGCTATGGTCATTATGAATTTGTGGTTATGTCTTTCAGACTAACAAATGCTCCTGCAACTTTCATGGACTTAATAAACAGGCTGTTCAAACAGTATTTGTACTTGTTCGTTATCATCTTTATTGATGATATCCCCATTTATTCTCGGAGTGAGGAGGAGCATGCGACTCATCTAAGAGTTGATCTTCAGACTCTAAAAGATCACCAGTTATTTGCTAAGTTCAGCAAATGTGAATTCTGGTTAAAGTCAGTCGCATTCCTTGGTCATGTGGTATCTAGTGAAGGAATCCGAGTGGATTCTCAGAAAAATAGAGGCAGTGAAGCAATGGCCCAGACCCACCTCTCTAACAGTTGAAGGATTCTTATCCATAGCTTCCCCATTGACCAAGTTGTCTCAGAAGAAGGTCAAGTTTCAGTGGTCAGATGAATATGAGAAAAGCTTCTCAAAACTGAAGACTAGGTTGACTACAACTCCTATCTTGACTCTACGAGATGGTTTGGACAGTTATGTGATCTATTGTGATGCATCCAGGGTCGGCCTAGGTTGTGTGTTGATGCAGCGAGGTAAGGTCATAGCTTATGCTTCTAGACAGCTTAAGGTACATGAGAAGCACTACTCGACTCATGACCTCGAGCTTTTAGCTGTAGTATTTGCCCTAAAGATTTGGAGAGATTACTTGTATGGTGTTCACGTAGATGTGTTCACAAATCATAAGAGCCTTCAATATGTGTTCACCCAGAAAGAGTTGAATCTTAGTCAGAGGAGATGGCTTGAATTCCTCAAGGACTATGATATGAATGTGCATTACCATCCTGGTAAGGCCAATGTAATGGATGATGCTCTCATCAGACTTTCTATGGGTAGTGTAGCACATGTTGAGGAAAAAGGGAAGGAATTATCAAAAGATGTTCACCGGCTTGCTCGCTTGGAAGTTGGTCTTACGGACATGTCAGATGGCGGCATGATAGTCCAAGATATATCAGAATCTTCACTGGTAGCGGAGGTTAGGGAGCAGCAGGATAGCGATCCTATATTACTTCAGTTGAAGGGTGCAGTTCATCAACATAAAGTTGAGATTTTCTCCCAAGGGAGAGATGGTATACTTCGTTACGAGGGTCGATTATGTGTTCCTAATGTGGGTGAGTTGAGGAAGCAGATCCTTACAGAAGCCTATAATTCCATATATTCCCTTCATCCAGGTGCCACTAAGATGTACCATAATCTACGAGAAGTCTTTTGGTGGATCGGCATGAAGAGGGACATAGCAGATTTTGTGGGAAAGTGTCCCAACTGCCAACAAGTTAAAGTAGAACATCAAAAACTAGGAGGTATGACTCAAGAGATTAGCATTCCTACATAGTAGTTGAAAGTGGTAAACATGGACTTCATTACGAGTTTACCACGTACTCGCAGATAACATGACTCCATTTGGGTGATAGTGGACAGAGTGACTAAGTCTTCTCACTTCTTGGTTCTCAAAACTACAGATGCACAGAGGACTACGCCAAACTCTATATCAATGAGATAGTCAGATTACATGGGTTCCCTTGTCTATCATTTTAGATAGAGGTCCTCAGTTTACCTCTCATTTCTAGAAATTATTTCAGAAGGGTCTTGGTACTCAGGTTAACCTTAGCACAACACAACGGATGGTCAGGCAGACCATACCATCCAAACCTTAGAGGACATGTTGAGAGCTTGTGTGATCCATTTCAAAGGTAATTGGGATGATCACATACCTCTCATAGAGTTCACCTATAATAATAGCTACCATTCCAGTATTCAGATGGCTCCTTATGAGGCACTATATAGGCGCAGATACAGGTCCCTGATTGGGTGGTTTGAAGTAGGTGAAGTAGCCTTGATTGGGCCAGATTTAGTTCATGAGGCTATGGAAAAATTTTAGCTAATCAGAGATAGACTAAAGACAGCCCAGAGTCGTCAGAAGTCCTATGCAGATATGAGGAGAAGGGACTTAGAATTCAAAATCGATGATTGGGTTTTCCTAAAGGTGTCACCTATAAAGGGGGTGATGAGATTTGGCAAGAAAGGGAAACTCAGTCCTAGATATGTAGGTCCTTACAGAATCCTGAAAAGGGTTGGTAAAGTAGCTTACGAGTTAGAGTTACCAGCAAAACTAGCACCGGTTCATCCAGTCTTTCACATTTCCCTGTTGAAGAAGTGTGTGGGTGATCCGGCATCAATAGTACCATTAGAGAGTGTGGTTTTGAAGAATAGTCTCACTTATGAAGAAATGCCAGTTGAAATTCTTGACCTTCAGATTCATAGGTTGAGAAATAAGGAAGTTGTTTCATTGAAGGTTTTGTAGAGGAGTCAGTCAGTCAGTAGAGGGAGCTACTTGGGAAGCAGAAGCAGCCATGAAGGCCAAGTATCCTCACCTCTTTCCTTCCGATTCCGTTTCAGCTTCAGGTAATAGTTTCTCTCAAATCCCTCAGTTTACTCTTGCATAAATTTGGTCGTAGTATCTTGTTCCTTCCGTTGTTCTTGCATTTCAGCATATTTTCATGTTCTTGGAACTCAGTTCAATTAGATATCAATTTCTAGTACTTAGTGGTAGGGATTGCAGCTCTTTCTCTCCATACTCAGCTTGTTTAGTCTTTATTCGAGGACGAATGTTCACAATGGGAGATATTGTAACACCTAAAAACCTACCTTAGACACTTCAATAGGAAAAAGGGGTGAACAAAAAATTTGGTGAACTATGGAGCCCTTCATGGATCGTGGATCACCACACGAGCCGTGGGAGGGCTCGTAGAGGAAGGGCAGAGCCACCCAAGCTCAGGCATCAAACCACGGAGCCCTTCATGGGCTGTAGTCTTGATGATGGGTCGTGGTTGTGTCTGTAGCTCTGAGCCAGAAGACCTCAGCCCAAGTGAAAAACCATGGTGGCCTTCACGGTCTGTGGTCCTTCACACGGTCTGTGGTATGGCTCGTGGATGGGCCTCCTAGAACCAGTAGACCCTGTCTAAGAACCAATGACTCATTTGATGGGCCGTGGTCCCTTTGACGGTCCGTCAGTGGCTCCGTGGTCGGCCCTCGTCATATTTTAAGTCAGGGTCATTTTGGTATTTTCCCCTATGCATTGGGCATTTAAACTACATCGTTTAACACCTAAAATATATCATTTTTGTCACGACCCAGGGGAACACTCTAGATGTAACATGGAGTACTTGACCCCGAAAGGGTCTCATACAAGCCCTTAGCATATCTTTACATAAGATAATAGAAAAGTGCGGAAATTTAAAACATTTTTTTCCTACAATCTAAGTCTTTCATAAAAGCAAGCGGAAGTCTATAACTCGTTGTCTCAAACCATCTAATAAAACTTTGAATAACTCTTGGGACATAGCCCATACAATAGTGTAAAACATAAAAGAAAGACATAAAGGAAAATGGTGGCTTTATCCTCGATGCTATAAGGACTTACCAAGTCTTCAACTCCTTGCACTTCTAGAAACCTATCTTCAAGAATGACACTCAAATCACCAGACCCTACATTTGATGATAATATAGGCAAGAGTATGTGTTAGTACAAAAGTACTAAATATGATAGCTAGCATAATATCATAAGAGCATAACACAAACGATAGTAACATAGTCATAAACATAATCTCCAACATAGACATAATGTAAGCATTAGTCATCATAAAGCATGGTCCATATACATAGTCAATACTTAGACCTTCATATCATAAAAGAACCACCTCATAAGTCAACCTCCAAGTATACTTGTGCAATACATGAATAGGATCCCATAATCCCATACATGCTAAGTATCCCCTTTGGCCATCACAATCATACTTACCCTCTAGGATTTCATCTTTATCATAATCCTAATAGAAAAGGTAACCTTCACCTTTAGTAAAGCATATCAAGGAAGGCAACTATAGCACAATCATATCTAAACATACAACATAATTAACTTCAAGTCATACTTGTGAAATGCATGGCAAAGACCCCATAATCCTACCCATACTAAGTACCACTTTAGGCTTTCATGCATATTGATCATCTCTTTGATCTCATATTTAGTTCATCATAAAGGACAAGGGGAATCACCTCAAGTCATACATATCATGGAATCATAAAGGACAAGGGGAATCACTCCAAGTCTTACATGTATTGGAAGGGCCCCTTTCAAGCTACAATCCAAACTAGTCATGCTCATACTACTCATCACTTATGCTTAAGACATCAGAACTCACATATTTATGTCTATCATAAGGGACAGTGGGTATTCACCTCTCTATGTCTATCATAAAGGTCAAATGGGTATGCACCTCTTACTTTACATGTATAGTGATAGGTATTTGCCTCCTTAACGATTTTAGGGAAACATAGGTATTCTCCTCTATGTTCCACCATTATATGATATAGGTATTCACCTCCATATCTATTTTAAGGTGTAATGTAGGTATTTGCCTCCACATCACTTAATAAGGATCATAGGTAATCGCCTCCATGTCCATCATACTATGATATAGGTATTCGCCTCCATATCACTTTAAAGGCTAATGAGTATTCACCTCTTGCCTTGCTATAGAAGTTATATATTAAGGGTAATCACCACACACTTCTCATATCATGACATGGGTAATCACCTCAGGTTTATCTAATTTAGGAATAATGGAATTCACCTCACATTCCTCTATTATAAAGGTCTTTTAGGGGAATCACCACAACCTCATCACATTTCATAGTCCTTGGACTTAGATTCATTTTATGTGAGAATAAACTTTCAACCTAGAACCATTCTATGTGAGAGAACCTTTCATATCATATCATACTCATGTATAAGTGTGTGTGTGAGAATGGTCTTTCACAACACAACAACATATCATAATCATAGACACTTCACTCTCAAAGTGTTCATAAGGCATGTACATAGCTTTCAATAAAACATGCATAATATCATATCTAGAATCCTACATTAGACATGGATATCATTATAACTCAAGTGATTCTATCACTGCATACAATGTGTCATTCATAAGGTAGGTTAGGTAGGTAAAGGCCTTCCACAATAATTCTACCCATTAATCTTCTATTCTAATATAGATTTACTCTTAAAGCCTAAACATACATAATTCATCATATTAAATTTACTCTCAAAGCCCTAGTGATCAACATTCATAACTACAAGCCTTACTCTCAAAGCTTTACTTTTACGATCATTATACATACCTAGATTTCAAGGCATTCTAATCACATGCTTCATTATTAAGTGATTCTAGTCATAAATCATCATAAAGGTTCAACTTCAAGCTTTACTAGTCATGATCCATCAAATATACTACAATCTAGTTCAATTCATGTCTACAAGATTTCATTCATAAACAATTACTATACAAGTCATCAATTCTAGAAGATCATCTATGAATCCTCAATTTCACCTTTCATGGCATAAACCTACATTACTACAATTTCATCAATTAAACTAGGGTTAGCTATTGAAAACATATAATATCTTCATAATAACATAATTTAATACTAAATCAATCATAAACAAGTACTATCCACTCAATTGGAATCATACTCAAC
>NW_006239437.1:50729-69113 GCF_000226075.1 Solanum tuberosum
AACCCTAGCTAGAATTGGGGTTCATCTTTACAATTGGGGGAAATCTAGGAGGCTCCATGGATGGAAGAATCCATGGATGAATAAGCTAACATACCTTGATTATGAATCCCTCGCAAATCTTTCAACGATGGAGGAATTTGACCTAGCTTGCTTCTCTTCTTCTTCTTCTTCTTTACTTCTAGAGAGAGAATTTCTTGGAGGGAATTTAGGTTCATTGGTTAATTGAAATAATGACTAGGATCAATGTAGTTAGGGGTCTATTAGCTTTAAATAGGTGGTCTAATTACTAATAAAATGACACCACTTAATAACTAATTAATTCTAGAATATTCCCTAACCTCAAAACTTAACCGACTTAAAGGAGTGCACTACCTCACCCACGAAACCTCGACCCACGGGCCGTTAGTGGACCCACGGGTCATGCTGGTCCTCCGTGGGTGGTGGTCTGCAACCCCACTTCTGGGGTCTTGACCCACGACCCCATCCATGAGGCGTGGATCCCCCTACGGGGTTTGGGTCCCCAATCGTGGTGGACTGATTTTCTTGGCAGCTTTTAGGTAGTTTCTAGGGTCCTCCTCAAGCACCCTTGGTTGGTCCTTGGGGAGTCATACCTTGACGTTTAACACCTAAACCCTTCATTCTAAGTATGGGAAGTCAAATCTAGGACTCTAACCCTCATGTCAAGCTCTAGTTGACCTACTAAACTACGGGATGTTACATTTTTACTCAGTTTAAGCCTAGTATTCTAGTCATAACTTACCCAAATCTTTCATTCTCCAAAAAGTCATCGGTTTTAGAGAAAAAAAAAGGGAAAAGTCGACATCCCTCTCAAGAACACGCAACAGGTTTCCTTCAAGTTCAGACCCAAAATCCAAAGGATTTCTCTGTAGTTTTTCATCACTAGGTATGTGGGATTTCACTAGTGGGTTCCTTTCATCCACTAGGTCCCTAGAATTCAGTCAGATCCTTGGTTCTACATATCTTGTTTAGACCTGGAATTTCTAAAATCTAAGATAATTGTTGTGATTTAGCTGTTGTAGTATCCTAAATCGAATTAGCTTGTTTCTTGGAAAGTTCTTTTTCTTAGTTCCTTGCATGAAATTCAGAACCCTAACTGTATAATTTCTTTTAGTTCATGAATTATACTTGCTAGGTCAGTAAAATAGATAATCATGCTTCAGATTTCGAATGTTACGTTATCAGTTTATAAATGTGCATTCTCAGATTTGCATGTCAGTATTTTGAGCTATCTAGTATTTCAGTTATGTTATGTCATATACATATTCAGTTGGGAGTAGACTTACCACCGAGTTGGACTAGGGTTCAGCGTATCCTCATTGTCCCAGAACTACGTGCCCCCGTAGGATTATAAGTCCCCTCTGTTGGGCATCAGATTTGGTGATCACGTCAGTCATGCATTTATACCCTTGGCAAGGTGTATTGGGTCCTCTCGATGGGGCGTATACATCGGACTCCATGTTTAGCTCGCGTAGTTTTATGTCGGTTAATAGTAGCTCCCACAGTCAGACTCTTAGTGCATTTGACCAGGTTTTCAGTATATACCACAACACTCAGTTCATCATGCTATTTTCATGACTTTCACTTGGTCATTGCATTAAATTTCACTTTCCAGTTATGTTCCAGTATTTACATTGTTGCTCAGTTTATGTCATTTGCTCAGTTATGCTTTGTTCAGCTTATATATTTTGTTCAGCTATTAACTATATCATACATGCTCAGTACATTTCAGGTACTGACGCATACTCTGTGCTACATCCTTTCATGATGTAGGTTCATGTACTCACCATCCAGATCACGCTTAGATCGACTATCGGTCCGCTTTCAGCAGCTCCAGTGGTGAGTCCTCATTTTTTTAGGACAATAGACATGCTTTCATTTCATTCTTTACATTTCAATTTTGTTAGAGTTAGCTGGGGGGGCATGTCCCAGCAACTCAACTCAGTTAGAGGTTTTTCAGACATATTAGTAGAATCGGCTTGAATGGTTCAGTTATCTTTCAGCCGTTATTAAACTCTTAGTATGGTTTATACATTCAGACTATTTGAGTTTCCCCCATTTTTCAGTTATCTATTGAATTTTCTTCTGCATAGTTCATGTTTTATTTAGTTATCTTTCAGTATGCTTATGATATGCTAGACACGGGGTTAGCTTGGGGTCAATCGTGATCCTACGTCTCGTGTTACGTCAAGGGGGTAGCCTCGAGGCGTGACATAATTAATCATAATCAATCATAATTGGAAAAAACTAACATTCATTGAATTGAAACCCAAATCTTTGGGAACCCCATACAGGAAATGTCTCCATGGGTGAATACACACATATCTTGATCATTTAAGACCAAGAAAATGGAGAAATTGGAGACTTGTATAGAACCCTAGTTCTTCTTCTTCTTCCTTAGACTTGAGAGAATACGGAAGGATGAATTTCGTCAAGTCTAGGGAATTTAGGAGAATGAGTTCAAATGGTAAATAGGGGGCTTAAAACGTTTATATAGGGTTTAGGGTAGAAGGAAATTAATGACAAAGTATTGGGTTAAACAATTAGGAAAAGACCCAAAAGTCCCTTGAAAATTAACTGCCGATTCGCCCAATAGTTCAGACCTACGGACCATAGAAATTTCTATGGTCTGTATTGGTCAATCGTATGCCAAGTACTGTGTCCTTAAATTTCACCCATCTACGACTCGTCTGGGACTCACCTACGAGATCTACCTACGACTCGTACATAGGGAGATAGACCGTCCCAGTAAACCGTAAAAAAGGATATTAGGATTAATCTAAAAAGATTATTTTTCCCACTTCCTACGGTTTCCATCTATGGCCCATAGAAGTTTCTACGGTCCGAAGATAGGACCCGTAAACACAAACCTTAGCCAAAAAAATACATTTTTCTTCTTTTTCAAATCTGAGGTGTTACAATATCTCTGCCTTGGGAATATTCGTCCTTGAATGAAACTCAAGACATCATGGGGAGAATAGGGAAGATCTAATAGCCCAACATGAATGCAACTAACTCGAATGCACAATATCAAGGAGTAATATCAACTCCAAGCTCAAACATACTTAAAACATCATTTAATAAGGCATACATGCAAATCATACTCAAATGCACATAATCATAGAGAAATCAATCTAAGCTACATCAAAATCTCAAAAAGTAAGTTTTCACGAGCATACATGCATAAGGAAACATGAGAATGACTAAGACATGAGGATGGACCATGAGAAATTGAATACCTCTAGCTAGAGTAGGATCAGAGGGAAAGAGACGGGGATAACGAGACATCATATCAACCTCGAACTCCAAAGTAGCACCCTAAACTCTTTGATCCCTTCATAAGACTTTCACGGATGTAACTTCCTTGTTCCTTAAGTTTTTAACTGCCGGTCCAAAATCTCAACCGGAACCTCTTCATAAGAGAGACTCTCTTTTTACAAAGACTCTCCAATGGTACAATAAATGTCGGATCACCAACACATTTCTTCAACAAAGTGACATGGAAAACCGGATGCACCGATGCTAAATCATTAGGCAAATCAAGTTTATAAGCAAGTTTACCATTGCGTCTTAAAATCTAATATGGGCAAACATAGTGGGGACTAAGCTTCCCTTTCTTACCAAACCTCATGACACCCTTCATGGGTGAGATTTTCAAGTAGACCCAATCATTTATATCAAATTCAAGATATCTCCTTCTAACATTGGCGTAGGACTTTTGTCGACTTTGAGCCATTTTCAACATTTCTCTAATAAGCCAAACTTTCTCCATAGCCTCATGTACCAATTCGGGACCTATCAAAGAAACCTCACCAGTTTCAAAACAACCTAAAGGAGATCTACACCTCCTACCATAAAGAGCCTCAAATGGAGCCATACCAATACTTGAATGATAGCTATTACGGTAAGAAAATTCAATTAAAGGCAAACGATCATCCCAATTACCCTTGAAGTCAATCACACAAACTCTCAACGTATCTTCCAAATTTTGGATAGTACGCTCCGCTTGCGTATCGGTTTGAGAATGAAAGACTATACTAAGCTTAACACGAGTACCAAGCCCTTTTTGGAAAGATTTCCAAAACTGAGAAAAGAATTGGGTAGCATAGTCTTCCACCGAATAAGAAACCTTGACGAGAATGAAATGAATCAATTTCTTCATATGATCCACAATAACACAAATTGAGTCATGTTGCCACCGGGTGTGAGGTAAACAACCAATAAAATCCATATTTAGATCTCCTTACTTCCAAGTAGGAATACTAGTATCTTGGGACAAACCTCCTGGCTTTTGATGCTCAACATTTACATGTTAATAATTAGGACACTTAGCCACAAATTCTGCAATATCCTTATTCATCCCCTTTCACCAATAGACCTCTCGTAAGTCACGGTACATCTTGGTGGCTCCCGGGTGAATGGAATATCGAGAACTATGGGCTTATAATGAGATTTTCTTTTTCAAGTCATCAACATTGGGCATACACAAGAGACCTTGATATTGAAGCACCACATCTACCCCTTGGGAGAAAGCCTTAACAGACTTTTTAAGCACCGCTTCCTTCAACTCAAGCTAGATCGGGTCAAGACCTTGCTTGGCTTTCACATTTGAAAGAAAGACAATTCTGAACCATTTTGAACCATAGCACCACCTTTGGTGGAATCAACCAACCAAACACCCATTCGTTCTAATTTATAAACATCACGAACCAACTCATTTTTATCTTCTTCAATATGAGCAACACTACCCATTGATAGATAACGAAGAGAATCTGCTACCATATTCACTTTTCCAGTGTGATAGAGGATACTCATGTTAAAATCCTTTAGTAATTAAAGCCACCTCCTCTGGCAAAGATTTAGATAATTTTGCTTGAACACATATTGCAAACTCTTGTGGTCGTAAAGACATCAACATGAACACCATATAAAAACTGTCTTCATATCTTTAAGGAAAACACAACTGCCGCGAGTTCCAAATCATGGATAGGGTAGGTATTTTCATGGATTTTAATTTGCCGTGAAATATAAGCAATAACTTTCCCATTTTGCATAAGGACACACCGTAGTCCAATTCTTGAAGTATCATAATAAACAACAAACCCATCAGATCATTCCATTAAAGTCAACACCAGGGTAGAGGTAAGTCTATCTTTCAACTCATGAAAACTCTTCTCACATGCTTCCGACCATACAAACTTAACTTTCTTTTGAGTCAACGATGTGAGAAAAGAGACAATCAAAGAAAACCCTTCAACAAACCTTCTATAATAACCCGCCAAACATTAGAAACTTTGGATATCCGAAAGGGATAGGGGTCTAGGCCAACTCTTAACTACATCCGTCTCCTTAGGATCTACCTCAATACCCTTATCGGAAACAATGTGACCAAGAAAAGCAGCGGATCTTAACCAAAGCTCACATTTACTAAACTTTGCAAAAAGTTGTTGCTACTTCAATAATTGCAACACAATCCTCAAATGATCAGTGTGCTCATCCTCACTCATTGAGTAAATCAAGATGTCATCGAAAAACACAATCACAAACATGTCAAGATATTGTCTCAACACTCTATTCATCAAGTTCATAAATGCGGTCGGAGCATTAGACAAGTCAAATGAGATTATCAAAAATTCATAATGACCATACCGAGATCGAAATGCCATTTTCAGAATGTCATCTTCCTTCACCCTTAATTGGTGATAACCCGACCAAAGGTCAATCTTAGTGAAGTAACTTGCTCCTTATAGTTGATCAAACAAATCATCTATTCTTGGAAGAGGATACTTACTCTTAATGGTAACCTTGTTCAATTGCCGGTAATCGATACACATGTGAAGTGAACCATCCTTCTTACCAACAAACAAAATTGGAGCACCTCATGGAGAGATACTCGATCGGATGAAACGTTATCCAACAAGTCTTTCAATTACTCTTTTAACTGCTTAAGTTCTGTTAGACCCATTCGGTAAGGAGGAATAGAGATAGGTTGGGTATCGGATATAAGGTCAATACCAAAGTCTCTTTCCCTTATGAGGACCACTAGGTAAATCATCGGGAAACACTTTCAGAAACTCATTTACAACGGGAACAAACTCAAAAGTAGGGGTTTCAAAATTTGTATCCCTAACACGAACAAGATGATGTATGCAAACCTTAGAAATCATTTTTCTATCTTTAAGACAAGAAACAAATTGACCCTTAGGCATAGAATTTCCCCTTTTCCACTCTAGGACGTGCTCATTAGGAAATTAAAACTTGACCACTCAGTAACTATAATCAATAAAAGCATAACAAGAATGAAGCCAATACATACCAAGAATAACATTGAAATCTAACATATCAAGCTCTACTAAATCAGCATGAGTGACTCTACGGGATAAGGAAACAAAACAATTTATGTAGACTCGCTTGGCCACAATAGATTCACCTATAGGAGTAGAAATAGAAAAAGGGTCTAACAACACATCCGGAAGAACATCAAACCTCATAGCCACATATGGTGTCACAAAAGACAAAGTAGCAGCATGATCAAGCAAAGCATAAACATCAAGATGGAAGACCTTCAACATACCGTTAACAACATCGGGAGAACCCTCTTGCTCATGATGAGTTTGAAGTGTATAGAACTGGTTTTTCTTCAGAGCACTTGAACCCGAACCACTAGGCTGAGCTTGCCTACCATCTTTTCCCTTGTCATTTCTAGATGGGAAATCCCTTAAGCGGTGACCACTCTTGCCACCACCAAAACAATTATTTGTACCCATCAAGCATTTTCTAGGATGACTCTTGCCACACTTTTGACATGTGGGAAACAAAGAACCATTTCCTCCTTGAGTCATAGGGTTAGACACCCTCTCTTTGCTGAACTTAGAAGCTGGAACATTGGAGGAACCTTGACTGGAAAACCTTTGTCGGAACTTAGAATGACCTTGTCCATCAGACCTTAAATGTAAAAAGTCACCATCACCGGTCTTGGCCCTCTTTGCCTCCCTAAACTTTTCCTTAAGTTTCTCCTCTTCGATTTGTTTAGCATCCACTATTAGACGAGAAATCTCTTTTTCATTTATGAGTATGGCGATGACATTCCTTAACTACTATAACGGATACACCCAAAACAAACTTGCTCATCTTTGCCATAGAATCGACGGCCTTAGTTGGAGCATACCTAGAAAGTTGTGTGAACCTCAAGGTATACTCCTTCAAACTCATATTCCCTTGACGAAGGTTGATTAATTCAAGTACCTTTGTCTCCCTCATCTCAAGAGGGGAGAACCTATCAAGGAAAACACCCTTAAACTTTTCCCAATCAAGAGGACTCGCATCAACCGCCCTCTCTTCCTTCCATTAGTTGAACAAAACTTGAGAAACATCCTTAAGTTGATAAGTGGACAATTTCGCCTCTTTCACCGGCGTCACTCCCATGATCATCAACACCTTGTATACCTCATCAATGAACTCCTGAGGATTTTTCTCAACCTTAGAACCATAAAACTCCAGGAGATTCATTATAGTGAAGTCCCTCACTCTAGATTCCATCATACCCATGTTTGGTTTCACGGGGACCACAACCTCCCTATTGGCTTGAACCGTCATAGATTGAGCCAACATTTGAAAAGCAGCTCAAAACTCTGCATTAGTCACTTGTTCAGCCAAAGGATCGGCCGAAACTTGAGGAGCTTGCCTTTCCATATTCTCACCCGTATTCCTCCTAACGTATGCTCTTCAAGGGGCCATATCCTAAAAATAATCAGATAGGGATTAGCAGAGAGACATATAGAGTTACACTCTATCGCACAACTTTAGAATGATGAAAGAAGTGGAATTTCCTAAACATCTTATAGCCTCTTATTCATAAATGTAGCGCTCTTCACACTCATGAACAAGACTCTACTTGAAGTGGCTTATGAGACATCCTAGGACCTTTCTAAACCTTGAGCTCTAAATACCAAGTTTGTCACGACCCAAAGTATACCCTAGGCGTAACATGGCATATAGAACCCCAAGAGGCCCTACACAAGCCACTTAGCATACATCATACAAGATAATAGAAGTAGAGAGTTCAATCGATAGCATTTCATACAAAAGTACAAGTCTAACATAAGTCTTAAAGTCATCTAATACATCATAAGGAAAGTGATTAGGATGTAACTCATATATCACATACAAAGTTTAAAAAGAAATGACATAAAGCAATAAAAGGCATCTTGGACCTCGGAACATAAGGACTCATCGATCTTCAAGGTCTATGAAATCAACTCACCACAAATATGGGAGGTAGGAGCGTCGGACCCTATATTTGTAAAACAATGTAGACACAAGTATGCATTAGTATATGGAATGTACTAAGTATAACGCAATATGCATAAACATGAACATGATAATATAAATGACTGAAAACAAAGATGCATGATCATAATAAAACATTTATAAGCTTTTAGAGAAGAAATGACACGAAGATCATAAAACATAGTCAAATACATTAACATAAAGGACATAAGAAAAGCTTTGAAGAAAACATATTCATTTTGTGGGATCTTAGCTTTAACCTACAATAAGACCATGAGAGTTATATCATGGAATCTGGTATATCCCTCATACCGAAAGAACAGGAAACTATTTGCCAAGGTAGATATATGGTTATTCATAACATATACATCATCCATACAATGTATGCATATATGTATAAACGTGTTTAAAGGTGTATATGTACTGTATAATAATAGATATAAAAGTATACATGTATTTTTCCACAAAAGAAAATGTCATGATTTCCTTCACATGGTCCTATTGACCGGCACAACGTGGCTTTGTTCACGTTAATAGTGAATTAGTGACTAACACAATTTGTACATATCATCATTTGCTAAAGTGGATCCACTATAGGTTATTTAAGACATATCCTACGGGACACGTATTTTAGGACTAGAGGTTGCTACTAGAGACTATCCTAGTTGAGCCTCCACCTCAAAGCCCACTTGGTGGTAAGTCAAAATCCCAACAGAATATATAAAAGTAAAATATCAATTTAGCATAGTGAAAGACAATGATCAATACCAATCCACTTTCATTTTAAAGATCAAAACATAGAATATATCTTTAAACATAATTCAACATCAATGAGAAAACATTTCCCCAATGTGAATTCATTTGTGAGAAATACCTTTCACAATCACGATCATCATAGTAAGTGAGAAATCTTTCCACAATAGCATCAATACTTTCCTTTCAAAGCATCATCAATTTATTTACAATCACTTCATGAAATCATGTGTATCTTCATAAATTCATAATTCATAGTTCGTGGGTTTATCATTAGATCATGGTTGAAAAGCATAATTTAGGCATGAAAATGTGCATTTTCAACTAAACATCAAAGGTTAACATCAAATAGTGCATTAGAAGACTTAATTAATCATAATCAATCATAATTAGAGGAAACTCGCATGCATTGAATTGAAACCCTAATTTGATTAATTTGAATATTGAATTGGGAACTTGAAATCTTTGGGGACCCATAGAGGAAAGGACTCCATGGGTGAATACACACATACCTTGATCCTTTAAGCCCAAGAAAATAGAGAATTTGGAGACTTGTATGGAACCCTAGTTCTTCTTCTTCTTCCTTAGATTTGAGAGAATTTGGGAGGATGAATTTGGTCAAGTTTAGGAAATTTAGGAGAATGAGTTCAAATGGGTAAATTGGGGGTTAAAATGTTTATTTAGGGATTAGGGTAGAAGTTAAAACAACATAGGATTGGATTAAAACAGTTAGGAAAAGATCCAAAAGTCAATTAAATATTAACTATCGACTCGATCTATGGTTCAGACGTACGGACCGTAGAACTTTCTTCGGTCTGTACTGGTCAACCGTAGACCAAGTACTGGAACCTTAAAATTCACCCATCTTTGACTGATCTCATGTATGGTTCGTAGGTCTTCTTACGTTCCGTACATGCCAAACGTAGAAACCAACTTTTGGCCTTAAAATTTCACCAAGTCTGGGACTCACCTACGAGACCTACCTACGACTCATACATAGGGTGACGGACCGTCCAAGTGAACCGTAAAAAGGATACACTGATTTAAAAAGATTGTTTTTCCCACTTCCTACGGTTGCCATCTACGACCTGTAGAAGTTTATACGGTCCGTAGATGGGACCCGTAGACATAAACCTCAGTCCAAAAATTGCATTTTCCTTTTTTTTTAAATTCGAGGTGTTACAATCAAGTATAAAATTTATTTAATATCTTATACTACTTGGCCCATATTTATTAAAATAATTTAGTAGATTTTGTCACTTTTTAACACATTTATTTATTTAGGAAAGTAAAGAGCGAAACAGAAACATTAACTGTGGGGTCGGAACACGGCTTGCCTTCAGGTAAAATTTTAATAAGTTCCAAGATTATCCTACATATGTATTAATGGTTGGAGGCGGATTTTTTTATTATATTATTATATCTTTAATGGTTAGATATGAATTGAAATTGACATAACGTGATTACTGGTTAATTTTGGGGAGACAAACTTTTGTCTTCCATCATTAGTTGACAATTGAGTTCGTGATTGTTTCCACTGGTTACCTGGTTTGGTAACCAGTGGCTTCAATTTTAAATAGTATTATTTTGTTATCATATTATAAATTAAGTTTTGATATATTAAAATAAGTAATTAAATATTGAGTATATTATATTATAAAATTCACAAGAGTTCTGTTATTTTGAGGAATTAAAACTTAACCCTAGGCTTGAAAAACTAGGAACATATGAGATTTGATACATTAGTTGGTATCAAAATTTAGGAATTTGATTATAGATTTGGACGGGTTATTGAGTCTAGGCTAGATATATAGTAATATGGGTGTCTACAGACTCGTTTGCTTATGAATATTGTATACTTGATAGATTAGAAACTTTCTGAGGCATTGAGGAAAGGGAAAGCATTGGGGAATTAACTTGCTTGACTTTGGTTCTTCGGTTGAGGTAGGTTATGGTTTTTTTCTATGTGATAGAGAGACTCTTAATAGTGATCGATAGTCATAGAGTAATGTTGTGAAGTTTTCTATGTACTTAATTGTTGTTGTTTGGATGATTTATGTGTTGTTGTGTTTGGTCTGAAATTCCAAGACTGCGAAATTCATAATCTTGAACTTGCTCTATCAAAGTGATGCCTTGAATAGAGAAGACTTGATGAAATATTGTTAATGAAGTGGAAAGTGATGATACAGAATGATAAGTTAATTATATTGTTGGATCGGGTGCCACGAGCCGGCACAATATATATGGATCAGGTGCCACGAGCCGGTACGATATTATTGAATCAGGTTTCACATTCCGGCACGATAATATTAAAGGAAAACATATTAAATAACTTAATGCACTCAATCTCAAATAACCCATTTTCCAAAAGATTGTGGTGTGGAGGCATGAGTCCTCACGTATGTTTTTGATATTGTGACTAATTATGCACTAGTTTTATTATTGTTGTCACTTGTTCTGTTGTTTGTTGTTTGCCACCTACTAAGTGCTATAGTTGATTTCATGTTACTACTTTATGCATATTGGTTTCTATTTTGAGTCGGCCGATGATATCTACTCAGCACAGTTGTCCTGTACTGACCCCTACTTGTATTTTTCTTTGTTTTCCTTTTGTGGAGTGCAACGAGTCTACCAGCGACTTCAACTCGCCCTCAACTCTAGCTAGTCTTCAGCACATCAGGTTTCAGGGTGAGCTATTCATTCTAGCCCATGTTGGATTCTCTCGGTCATGACATGATGTCCTTAGGCTTTGGACACAAACTGCTTCATTTATTTATTCTAGTGCCTTTAAAACTCTTAGACTTAGTATTTTGGAATTAGATGTCCTTGATGTGATGACTTTTGAATTTTGGGAATGATATTTAATAGATTCTAGTAGATTTCTATTTCTCACGTTAATAATATTTGAGTTTCCGCATTATTGTCGTATTTTATAAATTGAATAACTAGTATAAGTTGGACTTTGAATTCGTGGTTCGCCCACCTAAAAGGTTAAGTGTGGGTGCCACTTATGACTCGTTTTGGATCGTGACATTAACACTCTGATCCGGAGTTCTTCTTTGGTGTGTCTTAAAAGCTAGATAAATTATGGTGATACTGTCATCATCGACGGTTATTGCAATATAATTTCCGATTAATTTTATTCTGATTACATGATTAAACCTCTTTCAAATACTTTCTTTTATTCTATCTTCCTAGTGGGTTGATTTTGTTACCTATATTAAGTTCTCACATTTTCCCACATTATTGTGTTGAAATCATAGTGGAGATTGCTACGAGAAGATTCTTGTGTCATTGAATATTACTTTCAATGATAATAAAAAAATACAAGTCATTTTCTTAGAAGAAGTTCCTCATAAATACATACGCAATAAACAATCTAGAGATAGAAAAAGAACTTTGGACACATGAATTTGAAATGGTGAGAGAGAATAAATTATCAAATACAGAGGCGGAGTCAGAATAAAGAGTTTGGGGGTTCTAAATTTCATTTAGAATCGTCAATCAATTTTGTTAGGGATTCACAAATTAATATACATATATATATTTAATTAATTTTTTAGTATAAATACAAGGTCTACATAAAAGCTACTGAGTTTGTCCGAACCCACGAACCCCACCTAGCTCCGCCTCTGATCAAATATGAGGAGCTATGAATATTTAAACTAGTAGAGCACAAAATGATTCTAAACTAAGAAAAATAGCAACTAATTGAATCATATCTTCCAATAAGAAAAAGAAAATTTCATTCTCCTCATAATATAGTTATGGATTACATACCAAAATTGAAGGCATGATCCACATGATGTCTCTATGCCCAATACTAGTAGTACTTACCTACTAATCTTTATTTTCATTTTTTATTCAGAAATTCTATTAAGTTCATGAGCAACATTGTGCAACCCTTGTTTGCCCTCCAACATCTTGTGTGGAGGAAAAATATGAAAATTTAAGGCACTATCTCCACTAACATAAACAACTTTAAACACATCATATTTTAAATCTAGTGAAAAGCCATCAAAATAAGGAAGAACACTCCTGGAATCTTGATTCAAGATGTAACTGTAGCAACATTGTAAGGATTTCCAGACGAAAACCGCGGCTACTTTGGATAGTTGTTGGGACTTGAAGCAAACCCCAGAAACGGCACCATTCATGTTCTGGAACCGGTCCTTAAAAATGGCTAAGCACGTGTATGTAAAGTCTTCGATTGGCATGATGTCGTGATGGGAGAAAGAGGCAGAGTTCATGGAAACAATGTCCCCTGTGTAGAATTTCGCAGCGGGGGAATGATCCTTTGATTCTCCAGCATATGCATCAAAGAAGCCATGTTCTAGTAGGATTGCCATGCTTGATACACTTGTTAACATTGAAAGCTGATCAAAGCAAAGTGGAGTAACATTAGCAATGTAATCACCATATATATATATGCACTCAAACCTTAAAAGTGTAATATATACTGAGGCGGAGATAAGTGGGGTTCATGAGTTCGGACGAATCCAATAGCTTTTTCGTAGATCCTGTATTTGTATTAGAAAATTATATATATATATATATAAACTTGTAACCCCCTAACAAAACTAACTAACGGCTTAGTGGTACGGAAGGGGCAATAAAAATGTTTTCCCACGCTAGAGTTGGGGGTTCAAACCCCACTTTCAACAAAATTTCTTGGCAAAAGTTTCTCTTCCTTCAAAAGAAAGCATACTTTGCAATATTTTTTTCTCTTCTTTAGAACCCCAAGCTCCTTTTCTCTTCTTTAGAACTCCCAAACTCCTAATCCTGGCTTGTTTGAAACTAATAAATGAAAGGAAGTTAGTTAAAGATATCCCTCATTTCTTTGTTTGATTGGCAAATGGCAAAAGAGGAACTTTTTCATATTGGCATAAAAGAGAAAATGGCTCCCTATGAAGATTTTATTGATTCTCAAGGCTCGAACCTCGAGACCTCTTATTAAGAGTGAAGAGATTTAATTTTGTCCATCCTACCACAATCTTTGAGGGTCCCTTCAACATATTGACTAGAAACAACGAGTAACTCTTCGTAGCAAGCATAAGGTGATAACCAAGAAATTAGAGTCCTAGAGCTAGAACATTAATTAATTAATTCTCTCCAATAATTTTCTTTCCAATTCAAGCAGATAATAAATTAATGAAAAATTAAGATTATGAGTTGATGACTAAGGTAAAACAAAAGAGAATATTAAATTAGACTTACAAGAGTTGCAGCCAGTGAGTCCTTATTCTCAGTAGATCTCTTTATCCATGCTCCATACCATACCATCTGCACTCCCCAAAAATACACTATTAACAATCAAACTACAAAAGAATTGTTACATATATGCAGAGGCAGAACTAGGTGGGGTTCATGGGTTCGGACGAATCCACTAGCTTTTTTCGTAGACCTTATAGTTGTATTAGAAAATTAAATAAATTATGTATATTAACTTGTGAACCTCCAAATGAATTGATTTAGAACCCCCAAACTCTTAACCTTGGTTTCGCCTCTACATATATGTACCTATCTTTGTTCACAAGGGTGCAATTCAATCTTCTTCGTCAAATAATTATACAATGTAAATACGATAAAAACATTATATATATATATATATATATATATATACAGGATTGTTGAATCCCCATACGTAAACTTCTAGTGTGGCAAATGTAGGTCACAAATTGCTTTAGGGTGTAATAGTTTCGAATTTTAGGCATTATATTCTTGCAAATTTTTTTCTAAAGGCATGGTATATTTTTGTCCCCCCCTTTTTTTTTTGAATGAGTACCTTATAAAGTTTGTGACTTGGTGATTGCTCTTTCAATTTATCTCAAATAAGTCTTCAATTAAAAATGATGTAAACATCTCGAAGCATTATGAAAACTAGGTTGAAAACAAATATATTTTTTAAAATTTTGATTTATTTATTTTAACCACACGTGCGATATAACAGCCAAAATGCAATAGGTGGGGATATACATGGAGCATTAGAGGTGCTTGAGTTTCCGACAATTTTTTTGTATATATTCTATAGAGAAAATATGAAAAACGGATATAAAAACTAGAGAAGCACCCATTGAACAAAAAAACTAGTTGTTGCTTTGGTTCTGACCCTAATGTTAAGGTGTGCAGGTGCCTACTAGTCATCAGTTTGAATCTCACTAGTGATATTTTTAATTCCAAATCGCACCTTTTCTTACCAATTAATTTTTTTTTTCATACTTATCCTCTCCTTTTTATTTTTTTATTTTATGCAGTGTCATTTAGTTTTTTTTTTTTTTAATTTACTTTTTCTATTTGTAAAAACTTTTTGGTCTCTTTTTCTTTATTGTAACTTGTGATTATAAGTTATTTTTGGTGATGATAAATTAACCGTTGTTTTATCATGTAATTTTTTATTAACGTGCTCGAATTGTTATATATTTATGTACTCTGTGATCACTAGCAATTTTATGTTAAAGAAAGGTGAGCACCCCATGACCTTCAAATGCTGAATTTGCCACTAGCGATAGGTCACGTCCAAACTCATCTCAAGCACAGGTAATACGACTACTAAGTTATTTCTTTGGAAAGCTCCAATTAAAATGAGAAATTATGAAATAAAGTTACTAGTACTAGGTGAACTCATATTGGCCAAAGTAGAAGAGAAGGAAATAGTAGAGAGATTTGACACGATGCTTACTGAATCTTTATAATATTAAACTAATCGAGTTTTATCACTTATGTCGGTCATATAGAGCACCAACATATAGAAAAATAGCTGAAGAAACAAGTCCATGACTTGACATTGATAGAATGCTACCTAGTATTCCATGTATATACGATAGAGTCAAATATTTTCCTAGTATGATCGGAGTATGCACGTACACCGATTACTCCAAACTGTACAAGATAGCTACCACCTAGCTATTTATTTCCAGAAACTTGATAAAAGAATTTAAGTAAAAGAGAATTCAACTCAATAGTGAATAGGATGATCATACCATATTCCCGTGAATGCTTCTAAAAATAGCACTTTGCACACATCCAAGATTTTGAGTAGAAAAAGAAAAATGCTTGAGAGCTTCCACAAGATCATCCATAATCACTATTGTTGGCCTGAATATGAAGAAACTTGTATCCAAGTTTCTGCTATTATATGGAAAAAAACAAGCCATAATTTATATTCTTCTAGCTTCTCGATTTAACTTAATTTTAATATATGATCCTCCTCTCTTATTTTGTCTTAGCTTCTCTTCTAATCATGTATTCATTTGTATTTGTACAAGAAATAGAAAAGGATATTTCAAATTTAGATTTAGTTGGACTGATTGATTAGTTTGTGTTTCAAACAAGGCAGGCAATGAGTCATATATTGATAATATTTCTTTGGTTGGCCAATGGTGTATTTTAAAGAATTTTAGTACTACCAGACAAATATGTTAATTGGAAGGATCCCATTTGGTCTTGCACGCACTTTGACTAGAATCATAAGAGTGGCTAGTTTGAAAATTTGTTCTCAATTTTATCACTTTTAATATTGGGCTTATTATGTAATATTATTATATTATTATTTGACTTTATTAAATTTAATGCTTTGAAAAATATGTTAGATGATAAATAGTATTTAATAGCAAGGGTAAAATAGACCCAAAAGGTAAATTATGTCTTTGTGCATCCTCGTGATTTTAAAAATATTTCATTACCATGTTGTACTAACTACTAATACCATATATAATTGTAAAATTAATATGATAATCTTAAAAATTAAAGAAATAACATGATAATATTCAATTAAGTAACCATGATAAATGATAATGTAACAAAAAAAAATTCATTGTTAGTACATAAATAACGAGTTCTTCTATAGAGTGACACCGTGGGAGAAATTTTAAACTATCAAGTAGCCTAAAAAATAATTTCACGTAAATGTTCAAAGTAATTGAGATTATTATATTAAAAATGAGTCGATCAATAATATGCTCTAATAGATTAAAAATAAATACGTGTGTACGAGGATAAAAATCCAACTCCAAAAAATTTGGTTAAACATATTAAAAATAGTCAAAATTGTTAGCAACTTTTGTTGGAACATTCCCGCAGCCCAACTTGGACTGCCAACTTGTATTTTCTGTTCATTTTAATGGGGACGTGATAGACTAATATGAATTTAGAAATCTTTCATATTTCACCCCAAAAAAAAAAAAGATTAATAATTGAATGATCAACTTGTGCATATCCATTATTGTTGGAAATTAATTTATATGCTTTTGTAGTGCGTACGGTATAGAATTAAATATTGTTTCATTATTTATGTTCTTGGTTTTTCAAGGTGCTTAGAAATCATGTTGAATATTTGCTTTAATAACCACAATAAAAGATAACAAGAGAATTTTTCTTGCCTATATAAAATTTCACCAGTATATTTTCAACTTCAAATTTTCTAAAACTTCAACACTTGGCACATAATTTTAAATTTTGCATATTACATGCAAATATTATTATCAATGCCTAGTTTACAAACACCAAAACCAACTGTTTTTTTTTTCAAACGGCCACAGCGGCTCAACTCCATGTTTGAATTTTTATGTTTTTGATGAGGGAAAAAATATAAGTTAAAATTCAAACTCTAGCCAAATTAATAATTTTTAGTTTAGGTCTAAGACCGAAAATGTGATGGGGAGGTGAACAAAATTAATTAAATACAATTTATCACTAAAATAAACAATACTATGATATAATATACAAGCCGCCACTTAAGATAACTCTTGCATCATCATCACTCGTCACATAGAAAATCTTATGAAATATCACTTAAAATTAGTAACGTCACCACTATTGCGCGTGTTTCATACATATTACTCCATAAGAATGATTATAATTTAACTTTGACATGAAATTTTTTAAAAAAAATATTGTGATTTTATGTCAAATATATTAAAATGATTTGAACCTTAAATATGGCACATAAAAAGTTAGAAATTAAAATATTGGAGTCCATTGAAGAATAGTGAACGTAAAGCAGTTTGCAACATAGGACCTAAATACATGTGATATTAAAAGCAACAAGTTTGTCAAAGTTACTATCAATCACTTGACTTCACCATGTATGAGTATGACAAATGTGGCCACCTCATCCATTGGACCTCTCTAATCTCTACTTTATTATTCCTAAAATAAAGTATTTGTTTGTGAGTAGAAATGAATTCAGAATCTACAACTCCTACCCTCTAATTGAATTCAACAACCCTGATCAATTTCTTGCGACATTATATTCCCTATATATACACTATCCTATTGTATTGTGACCTAAGTTTAATATATATATATATATATATATATATATAT
>NW_006239437.1:69403-71418 GCF_000226075.1 Solanum tuberosum
TATATATATTATTATATCATTACATAATGATGAAAAAACAAATCATTCATTTGTTCCCTAAAATCATAATTTAGAGCAAGTGAGCCACTTATGTACAAGATTAATCAGCTAAATCAATGCCAACATCCCTTGAACTTAAGCACCCTCCTCTCCCACTAGGAACATGTTGCAAAGCTAGATCCAACTTTGATAAAACTCGAGAAAGAATACTTAATTCAGGAATATTAAAATGATATATTTAGCAATTGAAGTTGGATCAATGTGCATATTTGCTAGTCCTTTATGCTCCTACAATTATTACAGCTGCAAAAACGGATTGGTCCAACCCAGTTTAACTACGCCATTGCAGACTAATGACTTCAAAAGTCGCGAGGTCCAGCTAGGCTACCATGTTTTGATACCTCTCTCTAGGCTCTAGCTATCATTATTTCCGGAGCGGAGTACTAATTCTCAGATTCAGGAAATGAAAATGAAATTGCCACCCAAAGCTTCATTTTCGTATAAGCTTAACAAATGATTAATATTCAACTCCATACACCTAGTATTCTTGAGAAAATGCAACAACATACACAAGTATAATCTGGTGAACATCGACATCAATGCTACATCATGTCCCAACTATTTCCATGTATATAATCTACTTGCACTAACAGATCAAAAGGATGCTCTCAGAGCCTTTACTCAGTCTTTAGGCATATTTTCTTTTGTCCATTCAGCAGTATCATCTGGTTGAGATTATGAGTTAGTCACTATAACATAGAATGTTCTGTATGTATATACTTTTTACAAAAGAAAACTATTTCACCAATAATTTTACATAAAAGGTAGTAACTGTGGGAGTCGTGAAAATGCAGGTAACATATGTTAATTAACAATTGATACTAGTTCCAAGTAGCAAAAACTGATACAATACTAAATAGTTGGAGGTAGCAAGTTGAGTGTTGTAAGAATAGAACAGCTAGAGAAAACTAATTCTCATCCTAAAACAACATTGGTACAAGTTTAGATCACTAAACTTGAGAAAACATTTTTTGTCATGCCAAACAGAGCAATCTTTGACCAATCAGATGTCATCTAGAATAGTGTAATAACAAGGCAGAAGAAGCTTCTATATCAAGGCCTATAATTTGACATTCCGTGAAAGACTATCATTAAGCTTGTCCTTCTCTATCATGTGACTGGCTGTTTAATCAACGATAACTGAGGTCATGGTTGAATACTTTTGGTCATACTGACAGATACACTACTGATAATTAGCATTTTCAAATGATGTCAAAATCATTAGGTTTCGAAGTGCATAGAATAAGAACATTGCAGTCGCTTAGATTGTTACTAAAATCCAATATACCATTGAAGAGCTAATTTGTATACCACAATCATTGAGAAGTTACATGCTTCTTGGTTTACAGTCATATACCTAATATTCTCTAATGAAAGTAGATAATTTAAGGAAGTTATATCATGGAAGACATGTCCGAGATATTATCATACCTCTTTATAGGTTAACAGGGATCCTCAATCCATCATGTGCAAGTTGAACTGGTATACCTTCTCTGCAAGCAAATAATCATGTGAAGTTCTAGATAAGCTGCTAAATCATAAAATTTGCATCCCCCCCCCCCCCCCACAAATTTCATAACTTTACAACAATAAAACTACAACTCATTCATATATTAAGCCAATTTCGCACTAATGCCTGATTTTTACAGTATACAAAATAACAAAAAGAAAACATGTACCAACAAAATCAATAACTACAGTTTCAAAAAAAATTATTACTTATTATCAACAAAATACGTTGTTTATACAAATAACATCACAACTTAAATCTACTGACGATTTACAAAAATAAAATCACAAAATGTGATTTACAGTTTCATTGCTCAATTTCTTTTTCATTTCACTGAAATACAAATACAAACAATAAACTATAAAAAAATACTAACCTGAAGGATCCCATCTTCCATCATGTTTAATTAATATAAATAAGTAGTTGTCCATCACAACAAAATCAA
>NW_006239437.1:71455-123495 GCF_000226075.1 Solanum tuberosum
TTGCCCCCCCCCCCCCCCCCCGGTCCTCTAAAGGACCACTTAGAAAGTATACCTTCTAGACCATTCCACAAGGAATTCATTATCTTTGTGATGGTCAAATTCATGAGTCATTCCAATTAGTAGAGCCCTCTTTGGGCATAGTATCCTCAACGCCTCTAGAGTCTGGAAAAAGTATATTTTCATATGTTAAAATAGGGCATGAACAACACAAAGGTCAAATAGAGAGTTCCTATAAAGTAAGCACACCTGAGTAAGGCAAAGGTGAACATTGTGGGAACCGTTCTGCACATATTGAAGACAAAATCAAGTACAAGAGAGAATAAGACTTAACTAGCCTAAATAAAAAGAACACCCAATCATTTACAATGGTATGTCTTGTATATATCAATCCTAGATGGAAAATATACAAAAAAAAAAGAAGAGAAAAGCAATTTTAAAATTGTTGAATGAGCTGAGAGTTAAGGTTTATAAGGGTCCAGCAACCATTTATAGTTGGGTGCCTCAGCGCAAAACTACCATGTTCTCATCTTATTATGGTTATAAACCTCTCAGGATGGCAGGAATTGCAGTTCAAACAATGACAAGAAGTAATAGGTCTCCTGCAAAGTTTAAAGGTGTAGTTGAATCTTCCAAAAAAAGTTGAAAGGGATACTTATGTATTATCCCTTTCTTAAATCGGCTGAAAATTCCTTTTCTACTACTGTTAAGTAAACTCCGCCCCATGCAGCACTTGCAAATTCCCTTAATTAGTTCTAACCATGAATAGCACCTCATATGGAATTGCTACAATTCCTCCTTTCTAGTTTCTAATTTCAAATT
Source organism: Solanum tuberosum (assembly GCF_000226075.1). NCBI lineage: Eukaryota > Viridiplantae > Streptophyta > Magnoliopsida > Solanales > Solanaceae > Solanum > Solanum tuberosum. Next base: position 72,275 of record NW_006239437.1, read on the forward strand.
TCCCAAACACATTTTGTTAACCAATTGAAGCTTGGTGCATAACATTTATTCATAGCATGATTAGTGCTTGGCTGGTAGGACACAAATCGCTAGTAGGAGATCTGTTATATTCGGAATAGATGGGGTATTTATAATTAGGATGGAGCTCAATGGGTTAATCCATTTTACCCTATTTACCACCACGAGAGTCCAAACTTACGATTTAATGGATAATAGATGATGGTATAATCCAGGCTTCTAAATTTATTGATAATGTATGTAGAAAGTGCTGTGTCTTTTGAACACTAATTAACAATATTGAAGTTAAATGACTGCAGAAATGCAGAGGATTCATAGACTAAGAGAGAGAAGAATTATACTCCTAATAGTCGAAGAGAGAGAAGAATTATGGTGGGAAATGGATGGTATCAGAGGGGTATGTGAAGGGACTTGGATGATTTGTGGGAACTTCAACATCACTAGATATGTTACAGAAAAGAAGAATAGCAGAGGGGTTTCCAGGGCAATGAGATAATTCTCAGAAACCATAGAATATTTGGAGCTTGTCGATCCTCCTTTACTTGGAGGGAAACATACTTGGGAGTTGGGGAAAAGAAAATCTTCATGAGTGCTTTTCAAGATTAGATAGATTTCTCTTCTCATCTGAATGGGATGAGGAATTCAATAAAATAAAAACAGCCTGTTTCCTAGAATTGTGTGCCTGTCCTTTTAAAGTGTGGGGAATGGGATTTTACAAAGTCCTATTTCAAGTTTGAAAATTGGTGGATGGAGGTGGAAGGATTTAAGGAGAGAGTAGAGGGGTGGTGGAAATCTTTTGAAATATCAGGAAGGCCTGATTTTATCTTGGCTAGAAAACTTAACTGTTAATACCCAAGTTAAAGGAATGGAACATTGCTTATGAAGGGAACCTGCAGAAGAAGAAGATCAGGCTTTTAAATCAAATTAACAGTTTTGATGTTTTGCAGGAACAAAGGCCACTAAATGAAAATGAGTTTCTGGAAAGGGCATCATCACATATGGAATTCGAGGATATAGCAAGGAGATGAAAACACCAAGTCTTTTAGAAAATGACAAATTCTCACAGAAGATTCAATCATATAGATAAGCTAGAGGTACAGGGGAACCTAATCACTTATCCAGTAGGGATTAGGAAGGAGATTGTGTCTTATCATAATCTCTACTAAAAATAAAAAAAAAGTTGGAGACCTCAATTCTCGTATCAAGGTAGCACTAGAATTTCAGCAAAAGAGAAAGAATGAAGAACAGGAGGTGGTGGAGAGTCTGAGACTTTGTGCAGCAGATAAGGCACCTGGTCCCGGACGGTTTCTCTGTGGGCTTCTTTCATAAGTACTGGGAGATTGTGAAAGAAGATGTTAATGAATACCATCAGGAACTTTCAATGCAATGAGTACTTTGAGAAGTGCTTTAATGCCTTCCTATATTGCTCTCATCCCCCAAAAGAAGTAGCACTAAGGAACTTAAGGACTTCAGACCTATTAGTTTAATAGGAAGTGTGTACAAGATTATTTCAAAAAAATTGACAGAGATGTTGAAGAAAGTGGCTGATGAGCTGTTCAATGGGAACCAGGTGGCTTTTTTAGAAGGCAGACAGATCATTGATGCATTGCCAATGATATCTGGACTCTAGATTATAAGGGCAAGAATATAGTATTCTTTGTAAGCTTGATATTGAGAAGACCTATGATCTTGTTAACTGGAGTTACTTTGTCAAGGTTCTCAAGGATATGGGTTTTGGCAGGAAGTGTATCAACTGGATAGCTTTTTGTATCAAGACAGCTGGGTTCTGTACTTTGGTAAATGGGTCGAACCACTTCTTGCTAACAAAAAAAAAACGGGGGGAGGGGGTGCACCCTCACTTACATTACACTCCCTTTTGAAGGCTTTTTCTCTTCTCAGAGAAGTTTGAGTTATCACCTTTCTTGTCCCTCTTTGTCATGGAAGGTCTGAATCAAATGCTAAAGTATGCAAGCGGAATGACTGGTTAAAAGACTTCAATGGTTCTAATAGGGAAGGGGAAAATGTGGAGATCATATATCTTCTTTATGTTGATTGATTCATTGGTATTTGTAAAGTTAAGGCAGAACAATTATGGTATCTAAGACTAATTCTAGTCATTTTTAGGCAGTCTCAGGGTTTAATGTCAACTGGAGGAAGAGTATGATTTATTTTGTTAAAGAAGCAGAGGGTATTCAAACCTTGGCAGCCATTTTGGGATGTGTGGGGTAGGCTATCTACCTACTGTCTATTTGGGTTTACCTTTGGGTACTGAAAGTACTGCGCAAGTTGGAGTATTATGACTACAAGGGGAGATCAAAGCTTCATAGACAGCTTCGCTTCCTCCTCGCTTCTTTCCTGGCGACTAGCTTCTCAAGTGAGCAGCTTGGTAAGCAAGCTATCTTCAGCATCGGTAAAGATAGGCCGGAATGGTGGGGTAGGAGGCCCTCCCTACTTCAATGGAAAGGGGGGAATTGCCGTTTCACAGCCGCTCCTCTCCTTACAATCAAGTGGCTTTCACTCCCAAGAAGTGGGACCTAGAAAGGTAAGGACAAAAATCGATGCACTAAGAAGAAACTTCAATTGGCAAGAAAACAAAGAGAAACAAGCAATTCACTTAGTAAAAATCCTTAATTACTAGCAAGGAGAGAGTGTGATTGGGCATTAAAAATTTGCAGGCTCACAACATTGTTAAAATGGCTATGGAGATATAATCGGGAGGAAAATGCTCTATGGAATAGGCCATAGGGTAATCAGAGCCAAATATGAGCAAGATCCAAATATGGTGCTGAAAGAGTGTCAGTTGTTCCTATAGGATTGGAGTATGGAAGTTGATGAGTCCACAAATTGGACTCATTTAGGGCTATATTTTAATAGAATTTGTGTTCTCAAATGCTTATTTTATCTCAATAACTGATGAAAACCCTTAAGTTTCAGGTATTTGAAGATTGAAGGAGAGCATGGTCACTACTTCGCAAAAAGGAATGAAAAGGCTAAAGAGAACGAAGAAAATGAAGGCCTGAGGTTCGCCGAGTCCACTTGGCGAGTCGCCGAAGGGTCTCACTTCCCCTTTTGTTCCACTGTGCTGAGCCCTGAAGGAAAGGATCAAGTCGGCGGAAAAGGAAGCAGTCGGCGCATCGCCGAAAAGTTCCGCGAAGCAGTACTATATCGCCCAATGACCAAAAGCACGACGATGCCGAAAGATGGTGCAAGACGGCGATGAACTACACCAAAGTGCGAATCGCCGAAGTTGATCGGTGATTCCTACTAATGTCGCCGAATGATCCGTCGCAGCACAGATTTTTGAAAACTATAAATACTCATTGAGAGTTATAGAGAAAAGAGGATGAGACAGTATCAGATTCTTAATATAATTTTAGTACTTTTATTTTTGCTCTGAGTTTGGAGAGGGTTTTGAAAACTTGAAGAAGAAGAAGAGGAGTTCATCTCCAAGGATTTGGACTTGGGTCTCTTGGATTCTTCTTTCTTGGCCTGTAACAAGACTTAATTCTTCATACCCATTGAAGTGAGATCTTAATTCTTCATACTAAAGAGGACATTTAGTAACTATGCTATTGAAGTGAGATCTTGAAGAATAACCAACAATGAGAATGCACAGACATAATCTTCTGCTATGCATCCTAGTAACAACCAAAGCATGTTCATGTGGTCATATACCACATAGATTATGCAACTGGTCACTATTGCTTTAAAATTTAATGACATAGACATGCATTAGAATTTAGAATGAATAACAGGCTTTTATGGGCTTCAACGGCTAGATGTAATCAAATACTTGAAATTTTACAATGCCTAAACTGACCTTATAGAGAGTGTCCAAAATAAGCAGATCTAGTTGTTGACCACTATCTTTTGAAATGTCTGCAAAAAAAAATTCTTCCTTAACAAGACTTAACCTTCATTTATCAAGAATATACACATTTCCATCTAATGAGAACTAGGCCAGGAGGCTTCAACTATCCTCAAGTTGAAGCCTTGATGGAATATTCAGTCCCTTGGATGAAAAGGTAAGATCAACAATGATCAAAGAGCAAACCCCACATACCAGAGGGATAGAGATAATACTCACAGGATACAGTAGTTGGAAGAAAGCGTGAAACATCAGATATATATGCAACTCTGAATTTTTTACCAAAAAGAAACCCCAAGCACACATAATCTTCGCCATGCATTACCTACATCCAAAGTCTACAAGTTTAAAAAAGACAAGACACAAGGAAATATTGAGTGCATTAGAATAAAAGGAGGTATGGTGAAACTCACTGGCAACGGAACAAATTCTAGTCCTGATGCAACAAAGGGCTTTTCACAATCATGGTCAATAATCTGCCAATCAAGTTGTGACACACGTCTAATCTCCTGGCCTTCCTTAAGTTTCTTCTGGACTAAGTAAGGGAATTTCTGAACAATGCTGTTTCAGAAAAAGAACTCTAGGAGAATCACGAAAATTGCACAAGAAGCAAATGGTGCATAAATGAAACATGATTATATATAAATTCCAAAAATGATACAGAAGAGCTTGCCATGTTTAGTACACATGCATATATTTTCAATGTCATTACTTTGCTGTAAATGCAATAATTGTTTATTAGTGAAATCTACAGAGGCACTTTTTATTAATGAATCAAGGACAAAAGGAAATTATGGCAGAAGTAACAACAGAAAGGAATAGTGAGATCCCAACAAATTACACATTTTACATTCTTTCATGCAAAGGGAGAAGTTTTATCCGTAGCTTTGAAGAAGAAAAAATCTTTATTAGTACAAAGAAAACCTGTATCACATACTTCAACAGTAAAACCACTAAATTAGTATAAACAATGAACAGTCATGGAAGTTATAATAAAAGCACAAAGTCCAAATCATGACAGGATCTTCAACTAAATGTTAAATGTTATCTTCCAAATTTAGGAGGAATTGACACATGGACTGTCAAGACATCTTCTCCTTCATAGTCTTTCTTTCTTTCTCTTGTTATTATTTATTGGTTATCACCGGTAGACATATACAAGCAGCAAAATTTTCATCAAAGTACCTATCCATTGAATATTGAGTCAGGTACACTGGTGTCGGATCAATGTCATTTGTTGGGCTAAATGGTTGCACTGCACGGATATCATCCAAGCCGAGAGTTGCATCAGCATGCTCATGAGTCAAAATAATCTGATGACATCACAACCTCCGGCTAAGTAAACTGTGTTCCAAATAGACAGCTCTATATAGAACAGAAAAAAATTGAAAGATTTTTCTATCTCACAAAACAATATCGAAGATAAAATCAGTGAGCTGCTTCAATCATATACCTCTCTCTTATCACAGTTCTCTAGACTTTTTACATCTTCTTCTATTGGAGAACACCACCATTCAGTTAAATTTAGTCCAAAGAATTAGAGAAATATGGTAATGACTAGTATTTTTAGTGCTTTCTGATCAATAACAAAGCAGATGGTTGAACCAGATCTCCATCTGCTATGTAAGCTAATATCCAAAAGTAAAATAAAAAATCTTTTATTTTGCATATTGAAATATGTTAATAAAGTTTGTTTACATCGATATATGTTTTCGAATAGAAACTAAGTCCATCAGATATCAGATTTGTTTCTTGAGAACAAAAACTAGGAAATTCTGTGTTCTCTCAAACTGGGAAAATTTATGTTCTCTTTTTATTTTCTGTACCTAGAATTCTGGTTCGAAAACATTCGACCTTTGTTATTGAGGTTTCTGTTTTTGACAAGTTGAGTCGAGCTGGTGAGAATAAGATTAGTGTTGTATGTCTGACTTATAGTTTTGATGATTTATTATGTTAAGTGGTAGCACAGTTCATTTCCTCACCTTCAAAATTCAGAAACTTTTGATGTCTATCAATTCTGCTAGATGTTTCTACCTCTCTTTTTTTTTCATGTACTGCAATTTAAACCCTGTGGATGTGCATTTTAGCATATGTCATCGTCATCCTAGTTTCTAATATCCCTATCAATAAGCCCAGATGCAAAACGCTTAGAGGAAACTCAAACAACTTATTCGGTACACTTCCCACAACTGCTGAAATAGCTATATCTTCTAATGTTTTTTCAGCTCCAGATAACATAGCATTTTTGTGGTCTCATAATTCAATAAATACCTAGAATGCTTAAACCAGATAAATAGGGCCCCAAATACCACCTCTAAGGTTTCCCAAATCCTCATGAATTGTTTGATTCAGACTGATGAAACACCATACTTGTCATATCACAAAGTGAGTTTTGTTCGAAAAGTTCTATCAGCTTGCTATCTCAGCTTATTTGCACCCCTAGCTTGGCAATGTTGAAGCTCCTTTACTATTAGAAAGTTAGTTGAGTTACAATTCCCAAGCGAAAGAGCAACATACTATGAATTTCTCCCAAAACACAGGTTTTGTGCTAAGACCTGAAGTATCTATACTGTCATCAAGTTACATATGAATTATGATGATCGATGCCTTTTCTTTAAGCAAGGTAAAAGTGATATACTTAGCAATTTGGAACTTGGGAAACTCATTATAAGCTGCATATTCTGCTAAATGCTAACACAACAAACAACGAGATACCCCGTGTGATCCCACAAGTGGAGTTGGGGAAAGGAAGAGTGTAGGCAGACCTTACCCTAACACAAGCATTATTAAAATAAAAGAAACTCTGCCCAGAATAGTCTAGGGAAATTGTTTTACAGTTAAGTACCAAAAAACACATAGAGCATCTCCTTGCCCTAGGATATGAACTTGCCGTGATGGGAAACTAAATATAGTGCACTTATGGTGCAAATGTAATGTGGCTTTTGGATATTAATGTAAAAAAAGGGTAATGAAGTCAACTTTTGACCCATTAGGTTATTCTGGACAGTAAAGAAACTAGAGGATATTTAAAGATTGACTTTCAAGTGAGGTCATATAGAAATTATTAGTGCAAGGGCATTCTTGTGCTTATTCCAATCTTAAAGTATTTGGGGAATATTCAAGGCAAAATAAAGAAATATCTCAGCGATATTTCCCTTGTTTGAAGGCAATGTTGAATCTTTATCAATAATTGAAGACAGATGACACGCAGATCAAACGAAAATCTGAAGACAGATGGAAAGAAGCAGAGCTAGGAAAATGTGATGCCTCCAAGTCACAAAATATTACAAACATATTAACATATCAAATGAAGGATGAGTGAGAAGTAATACAATGATAAACATGTTTCGCATGCAAAAAATGGTTTACCGTTTCTAAAAGATCCTAAAAAAACATATAATCCTTTATTCATTTATCCATATCATTTACATGCAATCTTGTTTCTTAGTTACAGATAACCATGTAAATTATGACAGACTAAAAGAAGCAAATCAACTCTAAGGCATGTAATAGAAACATGTGTAGCAGAAGGGAAGAGAAAGTATAATCAAGGAAAAAAGAACAAACAAAAATCATATACCTAGAAATATCTTAATGTTATAACTTTCAAAGGATGCATAGGTATAACCGTATTGTATAGGTAAGTTAAGCTTGGCAATAAGAGTACCAACACATGAATGAACTTTTAATTTTGCGTGGTTGCATTTGTTTCACACATCCTACCCTCCTCCGACCCTACTTGTGGGATTACACTCGGTATGTTGTTGTAATTACCTTGTAGCATGTAAATCTAAGTTTTATACACAAACCAGATTGTTCAAGTTATTCCTCAAATCAACTTTTAATGCACATTTGACAAATTTTCTCATTAACTGTGTTACACAACCTCAATCTACTAGTAATGCAACTGGAGAAAGTAAGTCAATAAACATAAAATGAACTCACAGAATCAACGTGAGGAATTCTATAACGAGTGAACCACCGAAGTACTTGCTCCCGAAACGTCTTCCCAACATCAATTAATATGTACTTGTGCTCACCATTGTCCTTACAATAATCAATAAGAAGAGATGTATTACACCTGCAGGCCATTAGACAACTGTTACTACCAGTCACTACCTCATAACTTTAAGCTCAATTAAACAATTCTCAGAGTGCATAAATGTTGCTGTATATAGCTGATACTTGTCTAACATGTTGCAGACCTAGTATAAGAATTATGCATTTCCTTTCTCTAACAGCTTAGACTTGTATCTTTGTCCAATTCATCCTATTCTTCTTTTATTTACAGTAACAGTACTGATAAAAAAGAAACAGTTCTAGTAAGATTTGTATAATGAGACGGTCACATAATTCAATATGGTACCACATCAAATCGAGGTTCTAGATTTGAATCTCACCACAACCAATCAACAATAATACAAATAAACACAAGAATTATCAGTAAATAAATGTATCTATCTAACAACTTGAACTTTTATATGAGATCTCACAGAGTTATGCATAAACAATCATCAAAAGACTTCCACTGCAATAATTAAATGTACAATGACAAGCATGAATATGTACTTGCTTCCTGAGCTTCTTCTCAGTTCCCAGTAATCAATCAATCAATCAATCTGTACCTGCTCTCACCAGTAATCAATTCGCATTGGTTTATCATAAGCCACTACTCCATAATTCGATAAGCTGCAATTAAACAGTTCTCAATACTGAAAATGTAACAATTACTAATCAAACACATTGCTAGATTCGACTAACCTAAATCAGAACATACAAATTACACACACAGATCACTCGCCTGGAAAGCAAATTAAAGTTAGCAACAATTCAAAAAACAATCACAATGCAGTAAAATTAGAAGGCAGATAATGGACAAATGACCTGTAATTAGGGTTTTCTACAGGTGGCATGGTAAGCGACTGAGAACAGACGGTACATGGAGGATCAGAGGGTCGGATCAGGCACAATGCATTGGGAACGGCACTGGAACAACCGGTGCCGAGGAAGATTAACGCTGATTGCAGCTGCGCGCTGCCGTTCTCGACGGCGGCCATTTCGATCGGAGAGGAGATGTGCGTCGTGTAATTCGAATGAGGAGAATGTGCCGGTATATATTCGAAATGGAGACCTGAGGGACCAATAGAAGGAAATATAGCGGGTTCGTCGGTTGATCCAATGTTTCTTCTTTTTTTTCCGTTGGTATTTTCTCACATAATTCAATTTTATTTTCTATAATTTTTAATGAAAAATTTACCTAGATATTTTATAGAAATAATTTCATAGACCTCCTCTTAGATATTGCTCTATCATACTGATTTTTTTTGTGGTTGCGATATTAAGTTTATCTTTCTTAATTATTTTGATTTTTTTAACAATCTCTTTTTACCTATTTTTTAGTATTAGAAATAAAATACAGTTTGACAAATCTGCTCTTTTTCTAATACTAGGGAATTTGACTACGCTTCACACGATCTTTGAAATAATTGTTAAAGAATTACTTTTTCTTCAATTAATTATATATGTTCTCTCTATTGCCCAAACGTAATATTATTACTTTGTTTTTTAATTATATATTAATTATGAAGATTGTTTTGAAATGACAATTGGAATGAAACTTAACAGATTTAGCATCTATAATCTATTAAATGGGGGATAGTACATTCTTCATCAATATGTCAAGATATATTTTCTTAGTAATTTTTTTGTTTCGTTTATATTGCACTAAACATGCATTTAACAATAGATTTTGATGTCACTTAGTACATTTTATTGAAATATCAATGAATTTGAATCTTTATATTACAACATATACTTCAGTGTACCTTTTTTCTTGAGTATCTAAGAATTATGTGTTGAAGTAACTGAAAAATACTAATGAAATACATCAACATGTCTTATTATTCTTTGTCATATTGATATGATAAAACTCATTTAAATATTTCATTTTTCAATCGTTCTTGTTCCTTTTTCAAATATACAATTTAGGTTTGTATGACTTTTGCATACATCACATCTATTGATATTTAAGATTCTTCAGTTGCATTTATATTAAAAGATAAATGTTATGTTACACTCGCCAAATATGATTTTTCAGAAAGTAATCTAAAAACGTTATGCTACTGATAATTAAGTCTCAATATATTCAACCTCGAATGAGAACATGATTTATTTATTTTGAATTATTAACTCGCTTACTATATTTTTATGTATATCTTTTATATGAAATACATAGATAAATAGATTCATATTAACTATGAAAAAAATATTTGATAGATAATAAATCTCACATATTATATAGAGAATAATAAAATTAAGGGTTAATTAAATTGAATACTTTGATAATATGCTTTAATTTCAAATATACTCCTTGCATTTTCAAATCAAATGATTACACCTCTTTCTATATGAAATTAATACATGGACACCCCACATGAGATATATTCATAACTAAGTATATTAAAATATAATTTAAAAAATTAATCATAAAATTTTTATGTGTGATTTTATTTTTATAATACATTAAAAATCGAATCAACTTATTTAGTTATGTGTATTCATTTTTTAAAAATTTTTGAACACACATATTTTTTCAAAATTAAATAGGGCGAATGAATGAGAGACAGGGCATTTGTGCTAAGGCTTCACTTTCCCCAGTAAAGAGAAGTGCTGTCATCCCAAGTAAGCTATTGGAACTCGTTTCAACCTTGTTATTGTATGTATACAAGAAATGCATTAGATTCTGACTAGATGTTGTTGAACTCGAATATATGCGCTACCTTGCCTAGCCATAGAAAGCTTTGCAACATTCTATGGTTTGGTTCATGTTATAATCGTCTTTATGCTGCAAAATTTGGGGCTTCTCTATCGGGAATCCATTTTTGTGGAAACCCATTTACTTATAATGGAGTAATCATTGCATTATTTTCTACAAGTGATAGCCCTAGATTTAATCCGAACCCTAAATTATACTTGCAAAATGGTAATTCTGGAGATGGGTATGTTGTAAAAGAAGAATTGGGTATTAAGGAATGTAAAGTTTTGAGCCTTTCTGGTACTTGTTTTACTGATGGTGGAAAAAATTGCAGCTATATACATAATGCTAGTAGTTGTAGGTTTGACCACGTCCATGAGTTTGAAGATTCAGAGAATGAAGATGGAAGAGGTGATTTGGCCTGTACTGATGATGATTTTAAGGTTTTGGATTCATTTGGTAAAAGTAAAAAACAAGTCAACAGGGCAGAAAATGTTGGCATTTCTGGAAGAATTGAAGGGGAAATGGGACATCATTTGGTTAAGGAAACATGTAGATTAATTGAACGTCTGTCAGCTTGGAATCCACAGCTTGAAATAGAATTGAGGCGTTTGCTAAGAAGTATGAAGCCTCACCAAGTTTGTGCTGTGTTAAGGTCACAATCAGATGAAAGAATTGCTTTGAAATTCTTTTATTGGGCAGACCAGCAGTGGCGGTACCGACATGACCCTATCATTTACTATGTGATGCTTCAACTTTTAAGCACGACAAAGTTGTGCCAGGGAGCTAAGCGCATTCTTAAACTGATGGCACGAAGAAGAATTCCACAGAGACCTGAAGATTTTGGTTGTGTGATGGTTGCTTTTAGTCGAGCTGGACATTTAAGGAAAGCAATGCAGATCCTGAATGTGATGCAAAGAGCAGGAATTGAGCCTGATTTGTCTATATGCAACACTGCAATTTATGTTTTGGTGAAGGGTGATAAAACTGAGAAAGCATTGAGGTTTCTGGAGCGGATGCAACTAGTTGGAATAACACCAAATGTTGTTACATACAATTGCTTAATCAAAGGTTATTGTGATGTGCATCGCGTTGAAGATGCGTTAGAGTTGATTGCTGAAATGCCGTATAAGGGCTGTTACCCAGATAAAGTTAGTTATTATACTTTGATTGCGTTCTTTTGCACGAAGAAACAAACTGATGAAGTGAGGGAGTTGGTGGAGAAAATGGCTAAAGATAGTAACTTATTGCCTGACCAGGTTACTTATAACACTATTATACATATGCTTTCAAAGCATGGTCATGCTGATGAAGCCTTAGGATTCTTAAGGGAAGCTGAAGAAAGAGGATTCCGAGTGGATAAAGTGGGCTATAGTGCTGTAGTGAACTCCTTCTGTAAAGAAGGAAGTTTAGATAAGGCAAAGGAACTGGTCAATGAAATGATTGCCAAAGGATGTCCTCCTGATGTGGTTACTTACACTGCAGTTCTGAATGGGTTTTGCCTTGCAGGGAAAATTGATCAAGCAAAAAAGTTACTTCAACATATGTACAAATATGGTTGCAAGCCAAACACTGTAACATACACTGCCCTGTTAAACGGGCTTTGCCAGAGGGGAAGGTCTGCTGAGGCACAGGAGATTATGAACACGTCTGAAGAATGGTGGTGGAGACCGAATGCTATTACATTTAGTGTGGTAATGCATGGTTATCGTAGGGAAGGAAAACTGTCTGAAGCCTGTGAGGTGGGTAGGGAAATGATTGGAAAGGGCTTTTTCCTTTCTCCCGTTGAAATTAACCTGATCATTAAATCTCTTTGCCAAGAGGGCAGAGCAGATGAAGCAAAGAGGTTTATGGTAGAATGTCTGAAGAAAGGATGTGCTGTTAATGTTGTGAATTTCACCACTGTAATTCATGGTTTCTGTCTAAAGAATGAGTTGGATGCTGCTCTCTCTGTCCTTGATGACATGTATTTAATCAATAAACACCCTGATGTTGTCACATATACAACATTAATAGATGGATTAGGAAAACAAGGAAGGATAGAGGAGGCTATTGGGCTGTCCAATAAAATGCTTCATAGAGGGGTGCTTCCCACTGCTGTGACATATCGTACAGTCATCCATCGATTTTGTCAGCAACATAGGGTGGATGATCTGTTGGTATTACTGGAAAAGATGCTTTCAAGAGAGGGGTGCAAGACTGCCTATAATCAGGTTATTGAAAAACTTTGTGGTTTAGGATATACTGATGAGGCTTATAAGCTATTGGGAAAGGTCCTCAGGACAGCTTCAAGAGTTGATTCAAATACCTGCCACATTCTTATAGAGAGCTATTTAAAGGAAGGGAATCCTCTTTCATCATATAAGGTGGCGTGTCGAATGTTCAACCGGAACCTTATTCCTGACTTAAAGGTCTGTGACAAGGTGAGGGATAGATTGATGCAAGGTGGCAGAGTAGAAGAGGCTGACAAGCTCATGTTGCGCTTTGTCGAGCGTGGCCATAAGTTGCCTCAGCTTCAGAGGACTTGAATTTTGAATAGTAAAGAGGAAATCATTGTGTGTTTTTAGGACATATTACTGTTCTGACAAGGCTACAATAGGAAAGTATAGACATCGAAAGACAAATGATTCAGTAGCTCATTATATTTCAGAAAGAAGTCACTGTCTCAAGCATACCAAGATTTCTTGAAATGCTGGTGGTTTGTCGGATCAGAGTGCTGATATGGACATCAAGTCTTGGACACGTCCCCATTAATCCTCTCTGGTTTGCAAACTTAATTCTTATTCAATTTGAAGGATAAAGATAACTGCTCTAAAACAACAACACTGCTTGTCACCTCCGATTGAAAAAAATGATGAATTTTAATAGTTTCATCTCATCAAGGTAAGTTTCTATCAAGTCTCTAAATCTATAATAACCACTAATTGTTGAATCAATATTCTTTTGTTGTTCAATGATCTCCTTCTGGATTTGATTAATCACTTTTTATCATAACTAGTATTGTTTGTCAGTATTTGGGTGTTCATCATAGACTTAATTGTTTGCCAAATATATACAGCATAATTTTTTTGTTGTTCGATTAATGTTGAATTCAACTTGAATTTGTGTAGAGTTTTCTTTTTATATTGGGTTGAACAATATCTAGTTTATTTAGGAGACACTAGAGGGGCGGTGCTAGGGTACCAAAAGGGGTTTATCCGAATTCCCTTTGTCGAAAAATTACATTATATATGGTCAAACTTATATCTTATTTATATAGTAGAGGTTGAACCCTTGACTTCTTAGTATGATTTCTTCTTTAAATTTTAAGAGATTAACTTGTGTGCACTGACTGTGTGAAGTTTTTTTACACAATCAGGTAAGTTTAACGGTAATAGCCAAACTCAGTTAAACCTCTAATCTATTTCTTTTTAATATTTGAGATCTCTTAATATTTATTACTGTAATTTTTTTCTCTCTCACACTCCATAACCGTCGGAATTTTTTTTTCTCTGTCTCAGACTCCTAATCGTCGGACTTGGGATTCTTTTATCCGAACTTCTATCTCTCCTTAGCTGCTAAGCTCCTCATGGGTTTCATGATCTCTTTTATTCATGTGAAATTATCCATAAAAGGTTATTACCTTTGATTTTTTTGGGGAATTATTTTAAATTTGTAGCAGATGTTTGTAATCTGAATCTATTATAGATTCTTATGATGTTTCAACCTGATGTCGTTATCTCCGATCTCCAATCTCATCTGAACCTGGTTCTTCTGGATTCTTGGCTTATTCATCTGAACACCAAAACCCTCTTCTTCCCAGGTTGTTTGCTTGCTGTTGTGGATGACATTCCTTGCATGTTTCAAGGCCACATTTGAGAATGTAGCACATCTTAAGCAGCAGTATGGGTTAAACGAGACTGCAAATGAAGTGATCATTGTTATTGAGGCTTACAGGACTTTGAGGGATAGAGGTCCTTATCCTCCAGATCAGGTTGTGAAAGATATTCATGGAAAGTTTGCATTCGTTCTTTATGATAGTGCTTCGAAGAGTACCTTTCTAGCTGTAAGTTTTCTTTATCATTTTATCTTGATCTTGACTTATCTTTGATATTCTCGGTCTTGGATTAAATGTATGAGTTTTGGTGTTATAGGATGTTGATGGCAGTGTGCCCTTCTTCTGGGGTACCGATTCTGAAGGCCACCTAGTTCTCTCAGATGATGCTGACATTGTGAAGCAAGGCTGTGGGAAATCCTTTGCACCATTTCCCAAAGGTAATGTCAATGAACTTCTTGCTTTGAAGGGAAAGGTCCTGGAACCTAATAAGTGTACGTGGGGTTTATTTTTACTTTTCCATAAGTAATCCGTAAGAGAACTTCTATTGATAAGGAAAAACAAGGGGGCAGATTATAGGGGGGTGATTGAAATTGAAAAACATGCTCTTTGCAGACCAAGCCCCATATTGAAACGAATGATTTGATGCTTGTCAGATTCTATTGTGCAAATAGTTATCTTTGTATAATGTTTCGTTTCCTTTTCTGTGGCGACATAGAGGGTAAATTAGGGAGAGCTAGGTGGGTTCATTTGGCAAGACTGAGATATGTTTATTCACAAATCAATCAAATGGGATATGGGATTCATAAACACATGGCATACGACCTCTGTTTTGGTTCTGTGTCATATGCTTTTCATACTCCACCACCTTCTCGAAATTGGTTTTTCCCTATGTTTTATGTTAATTGTTTCGTTGATGTCCATTGATTTACTTTTAAATCTTTTACAGAATTCCTAATGTCGTATTGTGTTGGTTGCGGTGCCTTTTATCATCTTTTGGTGGCTTGAGGAGTTATGAGACAAAACATGAAATTGCCCGACACCTACAGATGTGATATGGAGTCGTATCTTTTGGATGTGTTGTGTAATTATGGGTACAACCTATGGCTCGAGCTCTCCAAAAATATTGAGAGGTTCTTTGGGTGCGCAACGACCCCGCAGCAGAACTCTTTCATCTGTTCATGATGCCATATTGGAGGACTTGGTTGCTCCAGCAGAGATTGTTGGGAAGTATCAGTTGGCCCCAAGTATAAGTTGGAGACCTTTTCAACAGTTAACAGAAAGCTTTCAGGCAAAGATGTTGTGTTTGAGTACACCCCATCACTGACCTAATCTATTTGACGTGAAACTACACATTAGCGGTTTATCCTTTGTAATTTTTGCACTACCATTTTGTTTTACAATGATGTGAAATTCCTATCATTTTTAAGTTAAAAACCATGTCTCGGGTTTGTTTATTGAAACTTGGTTTCATTGATCAAAACAAAAAACAAGAAAATCTGTGAATTTTTGAAAGCATTGAGCGTAATTGGATTGTCTAATATGGTTTGCACTTTTTAATTTTTAGAAAAACAGAAACCTGGTCGCATTTCACTTCATTAGATTCCAAATGTTACAACAACATTATAATCTCGCAAGTTAGATCAAAGGATAATATGTACGTCATTTCTAAACACGACTTATAAGCTTTGTGCACCTTTACACTACTATTAGGCAACCTAACGCTCGCTCCCTTTTTCCCCTTTTATTTGTTCTTGATAGATTTTTGCTATATACAAATGTGAAAACTTGAAGAAAACACAAAAAAGATCAAATCTTGCAAGTTAATTTTGCTTCTTTAGTCCCTTTTCATATCCAAGATTGTCTCTTTGTTCTTGATAAATTTTGCTAGATACAAGTGTGACAACTTGACCAATAACACAAAAAGATCAAATCTTGGAAGTTAACTTTACCTATAAGTTATTGGAGGGGTATTGCCATTTTCAAATACCGTTTGACCTTTTTCTTTGTTCTTAATAGATATTACAATATGCAAATGTGACAACGTGTTCAAAAACACAAAAAGATCAAATCTTGCAAGTTAATTTTGGCTATAGAGGTTAAGGTTATTGAAGGTCTTTTCTTGATTTTATCATGGGTGGATTCGTGAGAAGCTTTTCATGTGTAAACAACTATAGTAAACGATTCAAATCTTCATATTAATAAATAAAATTCTTACATCAACATACAATGTGATGTATTGCAAAGAGGAAATACATAATTACCCCACCAAACTTGGACCCTTTTTTGAAGTAGACACTTAAAGTTTGTGCTAGTCCTATTACCCCATGAAACCATTTTCAACCATTATAAATATATCATTTTAACTTATTTTTACATCAGCTGTGATATCACGCTTAAGAAGCGCGTGAATGAGGAAAATTTAGCTTCAACCAGTGGAAATATGACACGTATCATGTCAATTTGATCTCCCAATTACTGCATCTACTTCACTTAACGAATAGGGCAACAAAATTGAAGAAAACCCGAGTTCTGAGCGAAAATTTTTAGCGGAGTAAAAATAACTGTTGAATGCTCCATCCCACCCCCACCAACGAAGAAGGGAGAGAAGAAAACAGAGAATGAAACAACAAAATCTGTCTCCGTCGCCGAGGAAATCAGCTAGCCGTGGATGAAATTCTTTGCCTGCAACGACCCTAAAAGGTGTTTTGTTTTATGGACTGAGATTGTGTTATTCAGTTACAACTCAATCCTTTCATGGAAATTCCATCCGAAACAATAAAAAAAATACCCACAATTTAAAATTGAAATTATTAGAGAGTAGTCAATTAGTTGCAGTATCTGATAAAGATACAAAATGTGCAGAGTTAGTTTTTTGGAACACACATTCCATGACAAATTGATAATCTAAACATCAGATTTATTGTTTGATTCGCTTAACTTGTCTAGGTCATGGTTGCATTTGAAAAAAAAAAAACAAAGCAATAGTTTAAGCGGAAAGAAGGAGAAAGGAGAGAGTGAAATGATATATCTAGTTGGGTTTAGAAGTTGAAATGTGAACGGATCTTTTGGGCTGTACCTGATCTTTTATTAAATGGGTGGTAGAAAATAATTATATATATTTTTTTTTTGGAGTGAACACACGCGCATGCGTTGAGATTACCATTGTTGTCCAAATGGTGTATTTATAATGGTTGAAAATTGTTTCATGGTGTAATAGGAGTAATTATGTATTTCCTCTATTGCAAATAAATGTCTAACATCTTATTAACTACATCTTTGTGCATGTGTGTATATATTTAAGACCTATTATTATAATTTGGTTTTATGCCATTAATTTTATTGAGACATTCTTGCAAATCCATGTGAGTAAATAAATACAAAACCAACAATATAAAACATAAACTTGACTTAAAACTGTAATAGTGATTGCGATTAAAATTGAAAACAAAATCTTGAAAGGAAAATATTGTACATTAGAACCTAGAATTATTTTCTACCAAAAGAAAAGAAAAATAAATAAATTCTAGATGTTTGTCTCTCTATCAGTCTTGAAGCTTGAGTCTCGAAGCTCTAAAGACAAGTTTAACATTCATAAATCATAAATCTTGCCTATATGAAGTTGTTCTCATCAGATCCTGAAAAAGTACTAAAAGTCATTTTAACATGTATAGATATGCAAATACGTTATAAATATGTAGAAACACGATAAGAGCAAACATATCGTGAATGAGGTATGATATCCATGGTTAATTTGTCCGTGAAATGATTCTGAATATGATTGGAATTGCTTTCTTTAAAGGCAAAAAGAAGTACAATTTATTAGATAAATATATGGAGGTAGATGAAATAAATTTTAATAAACACATAACATAAAGTATCAAAAGAAGAATTTACCATTATGGGAGTTGTACTAAGTAGTGGTTGTAACACCCCGTATTCGAAAAAGACCTAAAATATTTTTTTCCAGAAGTTGCAGGTGCCACCAACGGGGATCACCTACGGACCGTAGGATGAACCACGGATTGTAGGTGGGGTCTGTGGTTGATCACCTCAAATTCTCCCAGAAAGTCCAGAACCACGCCAGGACCTACGGACCGTAGGTGGGACCCCACAGTCTGTGGTTCAGACCCCCAACCTTTAGCTCCCAGACGCCAAACGACGACTGACAGGACGGGCCGTCAGTCAAGCTACGGTCCGTCGGTCAGGCACGTCGGAGGCCCCGTCAAATTTTAAGTTAGGGTCGTTTTGATCTTTAACCCCTATGTGTTGGACACCTAACTACGTCGTTTAACCCCTTAACTACGTAGTTTTGATCAATTTAAGCCTAGTAACTTAATCAGATATTTCCCTAATCGATTCATTCACCAAATATTCACCGAACCTAGAACAAAAGGAAGAGAAAACACGTGATAGCTTTTCCAAGAACGCAACAAGATTTTCTTCAGTTCTTGCCCCGAAATTGAAAGATTTCTTCGTGAATTTCGTCACCAGGTATGTGAGATTTCATTAGTGGGTTCCTTTCATCCACTAGGTCCCTAGAATTAAGTCAGATTCGTGATTCGTTATGGGTTTCTAAAACCTTAGATATTGGTTGTGATTTAGCTGTTATAGTATTCTTAATCAGATTATCATGTTTTTTGTGGAATCATTGCTTAGTTCCTTGCATGAAACTCAGAACCCTAGTTGTATAGATTCATTTAGTTCATGAATTACACTAGCTAGGTCAGATAAACAGATACACATGCCTCAAATTGTGAATGTTTCATTATCAGTACTTAAATGTTGCATTCTCAATTAGCATGTCAAAATATTGAGCTAATCCAGTATTTCAGTTAAGTTGTGTCATACACATTCCATTTGGGAGTAAGCTTAGCACCGAGTTGGACTAGGATTCAGCGTACCCTCATAGTCCCAGAACTACGTGCCCCCATAGGTTATAAGTCCCCTCTGTTGGGCATCAGATTTAGTGATCACACCAGTCATGCCTTTATACCCCTGGCAAGGTATATTGGGTCCTCTCGATGGGGCATATACATCAGACTCCACATTTAACTCACGTGGTTTTATGTCAGTTAAGAGTAGCTCCCACAGTCAGACTCTAGTTCATTTGACCAGGTTTTCAGTTATACCTCATTATGAAGTCTCAGCATGTTAAATTCATGATTTGTGCTTGGTCATAGCATTTAGTTCAGTTTTCACTATATTTCAGTATTATTATTCTGTTCAGATTATGTTATTGCTTAGTTATATTTGTTCAGCTATATTCCATATCATGCATGCTCAGTACATTCCAAGTACTGACGAATACTCTGCGCTACATCATTTCATGATGTAGGTTCAGGTACTCAGCATTCAGATCACGCATAGATCGATTCTCGATCCGTATTCATCAGCTTCAGTGGTGAGTCCTCATACTTCGAGGATAATAGACATGTTTTTTTTCTAGATTTAGTCTTTCATTTTAGTTTTCAGTTTTGCTAGGGTTAGCTGGGGGCATGTCCCAGCAACTCTAGTCAGTTAGAGACTTTTTCAGACATAGTATTAGATTCAGCTTTAGCTTTTGAGTGATTGTTCAGTACCACTGAACTCTTAGTATCTTTATATTCAGATCAATATTGTGTATTCCCTATCTTTTAGTTAACTATTGTTTTAAGCTTCTGCATAGTTTTCATTTTATTCAGTTATTATCAGTATGCTTGTGATATTCCAGCTAGGGTTAGCTTGGGGTCACTCGTGATCCTAGGTCTCGTGTTTACGTCAAGGGGGTAGCCTCGAGGCGTGATGAACTTGGTATCAGAGAATTAGGTTTAAGAGTTCTAGAATGTCTGAAAAGCCGCACTAAGTAGAGTCTCTTTCATGGGTGTGAAGTGCACCACATCTAATGAGAGGGAGGCTACGAAGTGTTTTAGGAAAAACTTCACTTTCTTGCTATTTTTATCGTGCGTGGGTATGATGTTCTTTCTAATTCGTCGTTATGCATTTCATATCATGCCTCCTCGTAGAGCTTATGCAAGGAATGCTAATGCACGCAATGCTAACGCAGTTCCTCCAGTCCCAGACCATGAGGTCACTAACGCAGAATTTTTGAATGCTATTCAGCTTTTCGCTAAGAGTGTGGCCAACCAGAACAACCAACATGTTCCAGTTCTGGCGAATGCTAATAGTGGGTCAGCAATAGCCAGGGTTCGAGATTTTGTTCGGATGAATCCGCCTGAGTTTCTAGGGTCGCAGGTTGGTGAGGACCCACAAAATTTCATTGATGAGGTTAAGAAAATCTTTGGAGTGATGCAAGTGACTGGTAATGATATGGTAGAGTTGACATCCTACCAACTTAAGGATGTAGCTCACATTTGGTTTACTCAGTGGAAAGAAAATAAGGGTATAGATGCATTTCCTATGACGTGGGAGTGTTTTGCTAGAGCTTTTCTAGACAGGTTCTTCCTAAGGGAGTTGAGAGAAGCTAAGACACAAGAGTTCATGAATTTGAGACAAGGTATCATGTCAGTCCAAGAGTATGGGCTGAAGTTCACTCAACTCTCCAGGTATGCTCTACATATGGTTGTTGATTCGAGGGCACAAATGAGTAAGTTTATGTTTGGGGTATCCGACTTGGTGAAAACAGAGTGTAGGAATGCTATGTTGCTAGAAGATATGAATATCTCTAGGCTTATGACTCATGCTCAGCAGGTTGAGGGAGACAAGCTTAGGGATTTGGCTAAGGACAACCAAAAGGCTAGAACAGGTAGCTATGAGTACTCTCAGCAGAAATCGAGTGGTGGAAATTGCTCATAGTTTCAGCAGAAGTCTACAAACCCAGCACATTCATCAGCTAGTGCTCCAACCCCCAGTTTCGACAATATCAGAAAGGTAGGGCATCAAGCTCTAAGTCTCAGGAGAGTGCTTCAGGTAACAGGACTTTCCCAACTTGTCCAAAGTGTGGTAAGAACCATCCGGGCGAGTGTCTTGCAAGAAAGGAAGGGTGCTTTGGGTATGGTCAGTCTGGCCATAGGTTGAAATGTTGTCCTTCTTCCAGGCAGGGGCAATGAGGTAATAATAATAGGTCTCAGTCTACCGGTCCAGCAGCACCAATAGGACGCCCAACTCAGCAAGGTGCTTCGTCTGGTACAGGTGGCGGTCAGCGCCAGAACAGATTGTATGCTCTCCAGGTTCGCCAGGACCAGGAAGATTCCCCTGATATAGTCACTGGTACGTTACGAGTCTTTAATTTAGATGTTTATGCATTGTTAGATCTAGGGGCTACATTGTCTTTTGTAACTTCTTATATATCATTAAACTTCGGTGTCAGTCCAGAAACTCTTTCAGAACCCTTCTCAGTCTCTACTCCAGTTGATGACCCAGTTATAGCTAGATGGGTATACAAAAATTGCCCTGTCACAGTTTTTCAGAAAGTCACCGCAGCATATCTTGTAGAGTTAGAAATGATAGATTTTTTATATCATTCTAGGCATGGATTGGTTACATTCCTGTTATGCCTCAGTCGATTGTAGAACTAGGATCAGTTTCCAAATGAGCCAGTCTTAGAATGGAAGGGTAGTAGCTCAGTTCCTGTAGGTAGATTCATTCTTACCTTAAGGCCAGAAAGATGATTTCCAAATGGTATATTTATCATCTTGTTCGGGTTAAGGATTCAAACTTCGAAACCCCAACTCTTGAGTCAGTCCCAATAGTAAATGAGTTTCCAGAAGTGTTTCCAAAAGATCTACCCGGAGTTCCTCCCGAAAGGGAAATCGACTTCGGAATGGATCTCCTTCCAGAGACCCAGCCTATTTCAATTCCTCTTTACAGAATGGCTCTAGCCGAGCTTAAGGAATTGAAAGAACAGTTGAAAGACCTTCTATATAAGGGCTTCATCAGACTCAATATCTCTCCATAGGGTGCTCTAGTGTTGTTCGTAAAAAAGAAAGATGGTTCTCTCAGAATGTGCATGGACTATCGGCAGTTGAACAAAGTCACAATCAAGAATAAGTATCCCATCCCCAGGATCAATGACTTATTTGACCAATTTCAAGGTGCTAGTTGCTTTTCTAAGATAGACCTCAGATCTGACTATCATTAGCTCAGAGTCAGAGATAGTGACATTCCGAAGACAACCTTCAGAACTCAGTATAGTCATTATGAATTTGTAGTTATGTCTTTTGGACTAACAAATGCTCCTGCAGCTTTCATGGACTTAATAAACATGGTGTTCAAATAATATTTGGACTTATTCGTTATTGTCTTTATCGATGATATCCTCATTTATTCACGGAGTGAGGAGGAGCATGCGACTCATCTAAGAGTGGTCCTGCAAACTCTCAAATATCGTCAGTTATTCACTAAGTTCAGCAAGTGTGAATTTTGGTTACAGTCTGTCGCTTTCCTTAGTCATGTGGTATCTAGTGAAGGAATCTGAGTGGATTCTCAGAAAATAGAGGTAGTGGAACAATGGCCCAGACCCACCTCTCCAACATATCAGAAGTTTCTTGGGTTTGACCGGTTATTATAGGAGGTTTGTTGAAGGATTTTCATCCATAGCTTCCCATTGACCAAGTTGGATCATAAAAAGGTTAAGTTTCAGTGGTTAGATGAGTGTGAGAAAAGCTTTGCAAAATTGAAGACTAGGTTGACTACAACTCCTGTCTTGACTTTAACAATGGTTCAGATGGTTATGTGATTTATTGTGATGCATCCAGGGTCGGCC
Organism: Solanum tuberosum; assembly: GCF_000226075.1. NCBI lineage: Eukaryota > Viridiplantae > Streptophyta > Magnoliopsida > Solanales > Solanaceae > Solanum > Solanum tuberosum. The sequence continues at coordinate 95,433 of NW_006239437.1, forward strand.
TAGGTTGTGTATTGATGCAGTGAGGTAAGGTTATAACTTATGCTTCTAGACAGCTTAGGGTACATGAGAGGAATTACCTGACTCATGACCTCGAGCATACAGCTGTAGTATTTGCCCTAAAGATTTGGAGACATTACTTGTATGGTGTTCACGTAGATGTGTTCATAGATCATAAGAGTCTCCAGTATGTGTTCACCCAGAAAAAGTTGAATCTTCGTAAAAGGAGATGGCTTGAATTCCTCAAGGATTATGACATGAATGTGTTTTACCATCCTGGTAAGGCCAATGTAGTAGCTGATGCTCTTAGCAGATTATCTATGGATAGTGTAGCACATTTTGAGGAAGAAAAGAAGGAATTAGTAAAAGATGTTCACCGGCTTGCTCGCTTAGGAGTTGGTCTTACGAACATGTCAGAGGGTGAAGTGATAGTACATAATAGATATGAATCTTCATTGGTAGCGGAGGTTAAGGAAAAACAGGATAGTGATCGTATATTCCTTAAAAGGTGCAGTTTGCCAGCAGAAAGTTTAGGTTTTCTCCCAAGGGGCAGATGGTGTGCTTCGTTACCAGGGTCGTCTATGTGTCCCTAATGTGAGTGAGTTGAGGCAGCAGATTCTTGCAGAAGCTCATAACTCCAGGTATTCCATCCATCCAGGTGCCACTAAGATGTACCGTGACCTACGGGAAGTCTTTTGGTGGAACGGCATGAAGAGGGACATAGCAAATTTTATGGCTAAGTGTCCAAATTGCAACCAGGTTAAGGTAGAACATCAGAAACCAGGAGGGATGACTTAAGAGATTAACATTCCTACATGGAAGTGAAAAGTGATAAACATGGACTTCATTACAGGTTTACATCGTACTCGCAGACAACATGATTACATTTGGGTAATAGTAGACAGAGTTATTAAGTCATCTCACTTCTTGGTTGTCAAGACTACAGATTCAGCAGAGGACTACGCTAAACTCTACATCAATGAGATAGTTAGGTTGCATGGGGTTCCCTTGTCTATCATCTCAGATAGAGTCCCTCAGTTTACCTCTCATTTCTGGAAATCATTTCAGAAAGGTCTTGGTACCCATGTAAATCTTAGCACAACATTTCATCCACAGACGGATGGTCAGGAAGAGCCTAACATCCAGACCTTAGGACATGTTGAGAGCTTGTGTGATCAACTTCAGGGGCAGTTGGGATGATCACCTTTCTCTTATTGAGTTCGCCTACAACAATAGTTACCATTCTAGCATTCAGATGGCCCCTTATGAGGCATTATAAGGGTGTAGATGAAGATCTATGCATGGCTTGTTTGAAGTAGGTGAAGAAGCATTGATTGGGCCAGATTCAGTCCATGAAGCGATGGAAAAAGTTCAGCTCATCAGGGATAGACTTAAGACATCTCAGAGTCGTTAGAAGTCCTATACAGATGTGAGGATAAGGGACCTAGAGTTTGAAATTGATGATTGAGTTTTCCTGAAAGTATCACCTATGAAAGGAGTATTGATAATTGGCAAGAAAGGGAAGCTTAGTCCGAGGTATGTAGGTCCTTACAGAATCCTGAAGAGGGTTGGAAATGTGGCTTATGAGTTAGAGTTGCCAACAGAACTAGCAACGGTTCATCCAGTCTTTCACATTTCCCTGTTGAAGAAGTGTGTGGGTGATCTGACATCTATTGTACCATTAGAGAGTCTGGCTGTAAAGGATAGTCTCACTTATGAAGATGATCCAATTGAAATTCTTGATCGTCAGGTTCGAAGGTTGAGAAATATAGAGGTCGCTTCAATGAAGGTTTTATGGAGGAGTCGGTCGAGGGAGCTACTTGGGAAGCAGAGGCAGCCATGAAAGCCAAGTATCCTCATCTCATTCCTTTCGATCCCGTTTCGGCTTTAGGTAATAGTTCTTCTCTAATCTCTCAGTTTACTCTTGCGTAAAAAATAAGTTTTAGTATCATGGTCCTTTCATCTGTGTTCGCATTTTCAGTATATTTGCATGTTTTTGGAACTCAGTTCAGTTAGATTTCAGTTTCTAGTACTTAGTGGTAGGGATTACAGCTCCTTCCCTCCATACTCAGCTAGTTTAGACTTCATTCGAGGACGAATGTTCCCAAGGGGGAGATAATGTAACACCCCGTATTCAAAAAAGACCTAACAACAAATATTTTAGAAGTTGCAGGTGCCACCGACGGGGGCCACCTACGGACAGTAGGATGAACCACGGATCGTAGGTGGGGTCCATGGTTGATCACCTCAAATTCTCCTAGAAAGTCCAGAACCATGCCAGGACCTATGGACCGCAGGTGAGACCGCGGTCCATGGTCCAGACCCCAACCTTCAGCTCCCAGACGTCAAACGACGACTGACAGGACGGGCCGTCAGTCAAGCTACGGTCCGTCAGTTAGGCCCGTCGGAGGCTCCGTCAAACTTTAAGTTAGGGTCATTTTGGTCTTTTCCCCTATGCGTTAGACACCTAAACTACGTCGTTTAACCCCTAAACTACATAGTTTTGGTCAGTTTAAGCCTAGTAACTTAATCAGATATTTCCCTAATCGATTAATTCACCAAAAATTCACCAAATCTAGAACAAAAAAAGAAAAAAACATGCGATAGCTTTTCCAAGAATGCAACAAGTTTTTCTTTAGTTCCAGCCCCGAAATCGAAAGATTTCTCCGTGAATTTTGTCACCAAGTATGTGGAATTTCACTAGTGGGATCCTTTCATCCACTAGGTCCTTAATTTAGTCAGATTCGTTATATCTTGCTTAGACCTAGGGTTTCTAAAACTTTAGATATTGGTTGTGATTTAGTTGTTATAGTATTCTTAATCAGATTATCATGTTTTCGTGGAATCATTAGTTAGTTCCTTGCATGAAACTCAGAACCCTAGTTGTGTAGATTCGTTTAGTTCGTGAATTACACTAGCTAGGTCAGATAAACAGATATACATGCCTCAGATTGCGAATGTTTCATTATCAGTACTTAAATGTTGCATTCTCACTTAGCATGTCAGAATATTGAGCTAATCCAATATTTCAGTTAAGTTGTTTCATACACATTCCAGTTGGGAGTAGGCGTAGCAACGAGTTGGATTAGGGTTCAGCGTACCCTTATAGTCCCAGAACTACGTGCCCTCGTAGGTTATAAGTCCCCTTTGTTGGGCATCAGATTTAGTGATCACGCCAGTCATGCCTTTATATCCCTGACAATGTATATTGGGTCCTTTCGATGGGGCATATACATCAGACTCCACATTTAGCTCACGTGGTTTTATGTCGATAATAGTAGCTCCCATAGTTAGACTCTAGTGTATTTGACAAGGTTTTCAGTTATACCTCAGTATTCAGTCTCAGCATGTTAAATTCATGATTTGTGCTTGGCCATAGCATTTAGCTCAGTTTTCACTATATTTCAGTATTATTATTCTGTTCAGATTATGTTATTGCTCATTTATATTTTTCAGCTATATTCCATATCATGCATGCTCAGTACATTCCAAGTACTGACGAATACTCTGCGCTACATCCTTTCATGATGTAGGTTCAGGTACTCCGCATCTAGATCACACATAGATCAGTTCTCGATCCATATTCAGCAGCTTCAGTGGTGAGTCCTCATATTTCGAGGACAATAGACATGTTTTTTAGATTCAATCTTTCATTTTAGTTTTCAGTTTTGCTAGGGTTAGCTGGGGGCATGTCCCAACTACTCTAGTCAGTTATAGGCTTTTTTAGACATAGTATTAAATTCAGCTTTAGCTTTTGAGTGATTGTTTAGTACCACTAAACTCTTAGTATCTTTATACTGAGATTAATAATGGGTATTCCCTCATCTTTCAGTTAACTATTGTTTTAAGCTTCCGCATAGTTTACATTTAATTAAGTTATTATCAGTATGCTTATGATATGCCAACTTAGGGTTAGCTTGGGGTCACTCGTGATCCTAAGTCCCGTGTTTACGTCAAGGGGTAGCCTCGGGGCGTGATAGTGGTGATGTGCTTTGAGATTCCAATTCAACATTAGAACTTGTACTATATATCAAATATTAAAGTTACAAAAATAATAATCAATAATTATTACATTATATAAAGTGAGATTACCTCATTCCATTGCCTTTGTCTTTACCTTTGTCCTTTGCCTTGCCATTCTTTGAACTTTTGATTTGACTTGTTTGTTTCTTAGAAGAACATTTTTTAACCTTCAGAGATTTTTCTAGACCACCTTTCATTCTCAATTAATTTGGACATCCTTTAATTACCACACATAAAGGGTCAATCAAGATAGAGTTTTGTCTCTGCTCACTTGTGTTTAGTTCCACATTTGATTCGTTAACTAGATCATCACAAATATTATCATTTTCGACCTCGTAAGGAAGTTCATCAAGTTCTTCACATAGTTGGGATAATCTTTGATACGCAAATTTATAATGTATTTCAGAACGTGTAGCTCGTTCAGAGAGACCAAAATAATGCATCATAATATTGTTGAACCATATAGAGGAAGGCTTCAAATTATTCACTTGTGATTTGTCATTTAAATTTGCATATATTGTCCACCGATTCAACAGATAACAAGGTGGAAGTGAGTAAATTTTTTTCTTTATAAATACCATAAGCACATGCCTACATAAGATTCCCATGAACTCAAACTTATGACAAGAACAAGTAGCATCTTTCAGTATAATGTTCAATCTAACCGTGTATGCAGGAGTTTGTTTTTGGAACCAGTGAACTTTTTAGATATGTATTCCGTCCCAAACCTCAATCTTTTTTGAAATAATTTTTTGAGACTGAATCAATTCTTCTTGAAATTTTTGAAATATTTTTATGGTATATACCTTTGTTGCTTCATCCTCCATAGGATATAAATTCTTCAATATAGCCTTTGAAAATTTTGTCTTATATTCCTTTCCCCTTATTTTATCATACCTAGCAATACTTTATCATATTGTGCTACAAATACACTCATCGGTGTACTAGAGTTAAGATAATTCTTAAAATTGTTCGTACTTTCACCTCTTTGAGTTGTTGACATTCCAGCACAAAAATTCCTTCTCACATATGCTGGAATCCATTTTTCACGAACTGCATATATTCTTTGCAACCAACTATTTTCTTTCAAATTGTAGGTTTTTATAATATCAGTCCATGCAGCTTCAAATTCCTCCGGCGTTGTTGTACCATGTAGACACTTACTAAGCTTTGTTTTGAAATCATCAAAGTCATGATAGACATGACTTAAATATTCAGGAGTTTTCTTCTCAATTGCCACATGCAAAAGTGGTGTGCATAATTTGGAAAGACATTTGCAACTGTTTTTGTTATTGCAGCATTCTGATCCGTGATAATTGTACGAGGCATAACACCAAACATTGTCTCATGCCAAGTGCGAAGTAACCACTCAAAAATTTCTTGAGTTTCATCCCAAAGAAGAGCACAACCAAATAAAATGGATTGATAATGGTTATTAACTCCGGTAAATGGGACAAAAGACATCTTATATCTATTTGTCAAGTATGTAGGATCAAAAATGACAATATTGTCAAAAAATTTATAAGCTATCCTAGACATAGCATCTACCCAAAAACAATTATCTAAATGGCCTTCTACATCCATTTGTATTGCATAAAAGAAAATCGGGTTTTCAGATTGACGCTTTTGAAAGTACTTCAACATCAATTGGGCATCTCCTTTCTCAAGATTCTTTTGCCTTTTAGTACTTAGATAATTTTAAATGTCTCGTTCAGTTAAATTGAGATTTTCTACACTTCCTGCCTGAGTAATTAATACTGATGCAATTACTAGGACGAACACCTAAATTATCTAATAGATCAATAAGATTCTTTTGAGCTTCTGACTTTTTTCTTTACGATCGCAAGAAATTTTGGCTATGTGGAGAAGTAAGTTCATGATTTTGGATTGAGACCAGCTTAGCAACAACCCACTTTTCCTCGACAAATATATCAACACGTTACACCCTTCTCTAGTTTCATCTCGTTGTATATTTTTCTCGAGGCTTTTTTTTCAGCGAAATCCTTCTTTTGAACAAACAAATTCTTGACCTATTATTGATTTATCTTTTCTTGATCTAGTGATTCGATTTTTGCGCTCACTAAAATCACTACGATGAGCACAATCAAGATAAAATTTAAATGCAATAACGAGTGATTGAAACTTCATACCGATATATGGAACTCTTGATTCTTCATCACCAAATATAAGAATATCCTCCTGTGAAGATCTAATCTCTTGTACATTTTGCTGCAAACATGTAGTTAACAGATGTTATATTAATAAGATAAAATATAGCTTGAAGATTAAAATTATATTATTCAAGAGAAAAAATTCTTTATAAACAATTTATCTTAAGTTACAAAAATGTGAAATTAAAATAAATGTTTAAATAATTACCATTGATGATAGTTTTAAATTGCTTCAAGTGAATGATGGTGATATGAAGAAACAGTAATACCCGCTGAAACAAAAACGGTGAAACAAGAATGACGATGAAATATTTTCCGTAAGTCAAAAAAACAGAATCCTAAACTAATATATTTAGAATCGTAGTTACCTACTAACACTATATTTAATATTTATGTTCAATAAAATAAAAAGTAAAATAACTTTTGTGTGCCTTAAATATTTATGTTCAATCCTAGCTAGTTACCTACTAACACATTTTCATTGTTGCTGCTAAATCAAATTGATGTGTGAAACTCGGAAAACATGTCACTTAAAACTATCCTAATCTTTAACTATGTGATGACCATTGCAATGTCATTATGCATGCATTAAGTCCTAAGAATTTTAAGACTTAATTGATACTCCCTCCGTCCCTTTTTAGTTGTCCACTTTAGAAATGGCACACAGATTAAGGCAACAATGATTAGCACAGTGAAGTTACAATTTTACCCTTATGACAACTTTTCACTTCAAAATTACAACCACTTATTTGAATTCAAGTGAAATAAATTGGAGGGAAACAACATACACTTTTACAATTTTCAAGAAGTGTAAATAAGGGTAATAGGAAAAAAATTGTTGTCCTTTCTTGATTTGTCAAAATGGACAACTAAATAGGGACAACCAAAAAAGGAAATATGGACAAGTAAATAGGGACGGAGGGAGTATGTAATATAAAGAAAAATGTGAGCTGTCAATGGGCATATCTTGTGACTCTTTACATGCTATTGAGATCATCAGCACAAAGGTGTGAATTGAATCTACTATATTTGGGGCAAGAGAGTATCCAAAGAAGCACTCAAACTAGCTAGGTTGATGCACCTATTTTAGCTTAAGAACCAGAGGAAATTTCTATTTTAGCCTTTTATAGCGGTTAAAGTTCCAATTTTGGAACATGATAAAATTGTGATTATGCGAATGAAAATGTGTGCATTTGCATTTGCATAGGAAGCCGCAAAGCCATTGGTAATTAAAGAATTGGATGTGGCACCTCCAAAGAAATATGAAGTCCGTGAAACAAACCCGATTTCCAATATAAACACTGATATATATAGTTATTACAACGTTATAATACACGCAACAAAGTAATAACATACAAATTACAGATATATTAACATAGAAGAAGGTAACTAGAAGGGGATGGGATACTAGAACCGAGAAAGGGGATGAGAGATAACTAACAAGCTTTTGCATATCCGTTCTTTCTAATCACTAGAACTTTTTAACAATAGCTAATTGGGTCTGGATCCCAAATAAAAGCCTCTAATAGCCCATAGGCCCTTACGGAGTCAGCTTGGTTCACAACAGTCCGCCTCAAGATTCTTTTCACCTCCTTGTGACACACTGATGTTTACGTCTGGGAAGCTAAGGTATTGTCTTAAAGCATGCATCCTCTTTCCATGACCGATTTGTAATTTAATCAATTGTGGACACTTTTGGACATGTATCTCAACAATTTTTTGTATTTTTAGATCATTATATGGACATTTTTCACAATGACAGTGCTAGTCAAATTGTAAGAATTGTGAAATACTATAGTCATTAGTGTGGTTCCATTGATTCTTCATGTTAGGTATTGGAAGAAAATGATATGAGGATCGATGATTTCCATTGACTGAGATCCTAATCATTATATAGTTACCCAACTCTGTGTACTTTGGGTTCTTAATTTTTCATTTTCTGTGTTGATCATGCTTAAGGGTTAGAAGTGCAAAAGATTCTGTTTAATAGATAGAAAGTTCGGTGGAATGATTACAAATAACCAGATACTTATTAGAATGTGTAACATTTTACTTATGGTTAACTATGTGATCCAAATAAAATTGTTTCTATGAGATTTCCTACATACTTCCTGTTGACTTCTCTGTTTTATGTAGATTCATGTGTGCTTTTGATTCTCTGTGTTACTAATACCTCTTTTCGCGATCATGCATGGTAGTTCCTCGAATGAAATATTTTAATGGAAACAATATTTCATCTTAACCCTTTGCATATTTTTTAAAACTAAAAACTTTCTGCAAATCATTCTTTATATTGATTTCGTAAATTTTAAACTACTTCCAAATTAATTTTTTTATTTTCCTGAATAAGGTATTGAATGCAGCTTGTCCCTTCATTTATATAAGTCAAAAAGTAGTGAGCATATAATAATCAAATTTTGTAAATACTAAGAGCTGCCACCAAATACAAATAGATATTGAAAAATATAGTTGTATAGAGAGAAATACAGTGAGAATTTTATAACAAATATAAGTTTAAACCCTCCCACTTATAAAATGGTCATGTATTCGCCATCATCCCGGCTTCATTTGCTGCTATCAATATTTTAAGAACCACAACAAGCTGATTTTTAGGCGCCTTGCGAAGATCCTGCTGGTTTATTTATGGGCAAACTACATAAATCCTTCTAGTTTAGGTCCTAATTACTCAGATTTCCGATAGTTTTAAATATTATTTCCTCTACCGATAGGATACATGAGTTTGAATTCGTGAGATATATGTATGTGCCGAATTTTAAAATCAAGATACGTATTTTATTTGTTTAAATTAATTAGTTGTAACTGATTTCCTTAATATAAGGAGGAAATCAAGGAGTGTATCTATGTTTAATTAATTTCATTTTTATTATTATTTTAAATAATAAATTCGTTAATATTATTAATAAAAGACAAAAAAACATGTATATCTTGGTCATGCAATTTGATTAATTTCATTTTATTACTCTTAAAATAATAAAATTCATTAATTTGATTTATCTATTATCAATATATGATGTATCCAACAAACAAAACACTTAGATACATGAGTATCATACAAGTACATCCATATGTATCATAGAAGTATCTAATATTAATTTTGTGTATTTGTTATATGTGTCTAGTATGAATTTCATGTATTTATTTATATGATATAATATTAATTTCATGTATCTATTTATATGATATAATTTTAATTTCATGTATCTTTTATATGTATCTATTATTAATTCGATGTATCAAGTATCAATTTCATACATTATATTTAAAATCATGTATCTCAGATACATAGTAAACACACACATAATTATGTGTGTCTAAATATGAAATGTAATTGAAACACACGAATTTAGAACAAATCACGACGGTGGAGTATTTATCTCATCATTAATCCAAAAAAAAGTTAAAAAATTCAAAATTCTCTCTTTCTTTAAGGATTTGAATTTTTTCTCATAGATACATATAATCTTAACTCAGATACATGAACTCTTAACTAGATACATGTACACCTGATGTGTATCCAACATTGTTGCACTTGATGTGCATCTAATGGTGTATTTTCTATTATTAAAGCTTGACGTAATTCTTTCATCTTGATTGGGTCGTTCCTATACTTAGATCTATTCTCGACTTGAATGTTGGTGTATGAAGAGTCGGTCCCTGCAATGAGAAATTCATGAGTGAAATGAACAAAAAAGAGTTGTTTGATTTAGTATAATATTATTAATGTGTAGTAACATTTAACGAGAATCATCAGATTCGGCAAGCCTTTGTTTTATATCCCGAGCTATGAAAAAGAAAACCTCGTCAACATTCATATTTATGTTGGCACTAGTTTTTAAGAATTTAATGCCATATTCATCACAACTGTTTTGCTTTCGTCCATGTTGCCGACCAGAATTTTGTTGACACTGTTGGAAGCATGCATGTTTTCTAATCCAGTTCATGATGTTGTTAATAGATGACTCATAAGTTATATTGTACACCAGCAACAAGTTACATGGTAGTAAGCATGCAGTTTCTAATTATTCTGAAGCACTCCTGACCAATGGTATCTTAAATTAGTACTCCGTTTAATTAATTGTTCAGTATCAAGCTCTATATATGGTCATTATCCACACCGCTAGCTGTATCCTGTATGATTGTAATGTCTATTATTCGTTCGCAGATCTAGAACAAAGTGCAAATACAATAGACAAGCATTTAACTACTAGGCAAGATCAATGACTCAAAAGTACAAATGCTAGAGAATATTATGGAATGTTCATTCTGCTGGATCATGTGTTAATCCACATGCATCAGTTGTACATATGCTATATTTTTATTTTCTCATTTTTTAGAATTTGCTAAAACTAATTTCCTACAATTGGTAAGGGGTATATATTTTAGTGATGTGATTCCTCTCTTCTTTGTAATTTCATACCATGAAATTTTATATCAATGTGGGTTATTTTTGGATGTGCATGTGTATATATACATACACGTGTATGCTAGTTTAAGAAATAGTAATAGTTACTATTCAATAACTATAGTGAAAATCATAAATGTTTATCTCATTTTATGTACTAAAATTTCTCAGTAGGATAGGGAAATTGTCAAATAATTGAATGAGCATGAGCGAATGAAAATTTAACAATTAGCGTAGGGTAAATCGGTCGTTGAAATGAAGATAACGACCGGAAATTTTTCCATTGCTAAAGGATCTTTAACGATCGGATTCAAAATCAGGTCATTAACTTTTAAAGACGGAGCTTTTAGCTACCGGTGACGATCAAATATTTTCCAGTCGTTATTGACCTATAACGATCGGATTTGGACTTATAACGACATAATTTCCTATCGCTAAAAGTCATATTTCTTGTAGTGATATGGGTTCAGTTTTTCAATATATCTAGTTGTTTTGTTTCTTAAATTAATGTATATTGCCTTCATTTCAACATTATGATACATTACAATTTTATCAAGGGTTGATGGTGGCTCCGGTAACAATTTTAGGTTGAGATCCATGGGTGAGTGAAAAAAAGCTACAAGTTGATACATAGCAAAGGAGAAAGTACAGAAGGATTTGTTCATTTTTTTTTTGCTTTTAGTAGATCAAATTATTGATTTTTTTTATTTTTTGTTGCTTTCAACAGATCTTTTAATGTATCTAGTTGATTTTAATTCTTAAATTAATGTATAATTCGTTTGTTTCACCTTTACGATACATTACAATTTTATCATGTACAATATATCATTTTCAAATATTATTTTTGATACATAATCCTAGTTAATTAAAACGCAAATTACAATGTATCATGTTTATAATAATTTATTAGATACACAACTATTACAAATTTCGTTATCTTTTACTATCAAATACATATACCCAACCTTGTTCAACTAGAAGGCTAGGCATTTGTAGACACAATCAAATATTATTGTTGATACATAAACACTAATGTTATATAACAAAATCAATTTGTATCATATTCATAGTTATGTATATGACATATAACTTTGTAATGTATATAACATAGTTATGTATCACATGTTGTTAAGCATCTGAATCACTGTTTTATATGTAAATCATGTATATCATATTCATAGTTTTTTTTTTATATATGATACATAACTATATAAAATTGTCGATTTTTTTTAATCTGTTACAATTTGAAGAGATTTGAGAGAAGAAAAATTGAAACTTGAATTGTTTGAAGAGATTGACATCAATTTGATTTGCATGATTTGGGGAACTGACATTTAATCTCCATAAATTAGTTGTATAATGTATCTATTGTGATGTATCCAAATGACAACAATTTTAGGGGATTTTTGTAAATTGAAAAAGAGTAGAGATAAAGATGTAATTTGGTCCTTCCTTTTAGTTGCACTTTAATATGATCATAAATTATTCATAATCACTCAACATATATAGGGATAGGTGGGTGTGCTAGCTTCAATCTCCAAACTTGTAAAGATAACATTTTCAAGCCTCTAATTACTTTTCTTTGGTAGTTTAGCATATGCCCTAACTGCCATTCTGCATTTAATGTAATTTCTAAAATGACACCTATTTCTTCCTGAAACAAAACAAGTTGGATTTAGCTTCCTCCGTAGCCCCATTCCATGCTTTACTTCTCCTGCGCATCACATTTCTATTTCTTTCCACCCATTCAAACCAAATTTCACCTCTGCAAAGTAGATTCTGTTATCCACATATATTACAAACAAACTGCAAATAATCACCACTCACAATATAAGTAGACTGAAGAAGAAAAAAAACAGCACATCACCCCTGCCTTGACTAGATTACAATTTCTCAAAATCGAAAAATAAAATACAAATACAAAACTGAACGCAACTCGCATACCTAGTAAGATATACGTTAGCCTTTTCAACCTTGTGTATCCACTTAGTTTTAACTGGATAGTACAACATCAAAGTGTATCACATTTAATCTACACAATTCTTTCCAGTACAGAGCGAGCAAAAACAAAGGTCTTAACAAATTATTATTGGATGAGAAGAATCATAAAATATCTATCTATAACAAAATCATAATGTAAAGTTAGGGTATGTTGTCCCTAGAAATACAGGATTTCGTGTTGAGTTGAGAAAAAAAAAATACACTAATTGAACGTGTGGCTGCACCTGATAGATTCCCTTTATTCCCCCTATTTTGTTCTTGTGATGACTCTGTGAGTAAGTTCTACAAGTGCCCTTCTTGATCTCTGAACTTCCTCGTCATCGCTTTCTGGAAGAGAGTCAATTGCCGCTGACGCAAGGCTAGCATGCTTTCTGGCAAGTTCTCTTGTTCTCTGTATCCCTCTGCTTTTCCCAAGGTAGTCTAGAGCCTGCAATTTTCATCAGTAGATTTTGGTAGAGTGATCACAACTAAATTTCACACATTATATGAGAAAACCAATAGTCAATCAGGACGTGGAATGCAAAAGGATGCGTCAGCAACAACACACTTACAACATGATAGTCATTAGCAAAAACGAGTACTCCTAATAAAAATAAATCCAGATATCCAGAAGATCCGAGCATTAATCTAACACAGGACATCGGTTCCAACATTTTTAAAAGTCGAGAACTAGAAATATGCGCACCACAATAGGCATTACTAAAACTCAAATCCCAGAGCGGTAATAGACTTGGAACAAATGGTTGTATCACAAATTAGTCCAATATTGAACATTGAAAGGACGATCTCAGAATAACCAATTCACTCAACCACTGCATTCTGTTGATGGAAACACTCAATGAAAATGAGGGTTCATATAGAACTAGGGGTGGCAAAATCAAACCCAACCCCGACTCAACCCATTTAAGTTTGGGTTGGTTATTGACCCACCCATTTGTTAGCTCAACCTGTTAAAAATGGGGATGATATGTAACCCAAATTGATTTTTGAGAAATTTTGTCAATTTTTTTTATTTTATTCTATATGTTATATATAGTTATAATAAAGAAAAAAAAATAGGTACTAAAAGCTTATAAAATAACAAATAAAGCAATTAAAACTTAGTAAAAATTGGGCGGGTTGGGTTATGACCCGTTACTAACCTGTTTTGACCCAACCCATTTTGGCCCAAACAAATTTGGACTCGGTTGGGTCTTGACCTGTTTATTGTCTTGACCCATTTTGACCCACCCAATTGCCACCCCTAAAAATAGAACTAAAGCTATAGACTTGATAGAAAATTGTGGCATATTTAGAGGGTAAACACACCTCTATCATTTGGATAAGTAAAGTCATTATCATCATTTTCATTAAAGCGCCAAATTAAAAGGTATAAAGGACCCTTCAGGGTAGCCCAGTGGTTTGGGCTTGGGACTTCCATGTTGGAGGTCTCAAGTTCGAAACCCCTTGCTTTCGTGCATGCGAAAGCAAGGGGTTTGCCTTCTGGGTCGAGCTCGTCGCACCAGGCTTGCCTAGTGCGGGTTACCTCTCCTATGTGGTTTGCGAGCTATTGCATAGGAGCGGGGGTTTTACCCTGTGTGCACCCAAAAAGGGTAGCGGCTGCGGGTTTCCCTTGTCATCAAAAAAAAAAAAAAAAGGTATAAAGGACATTCAACCACAAAGTTTATAAGAATACAAAGGTGATTATGGACATGCTAGGAGAAAATGAACACAAAAATGCTTACGATCTCCACATTTACAGGATCATCAAAACCTCGGTCCACCAGCGTACGCAGTTGAGGAAATTCCTCCATGGCATACAATATTGGGGCAGTTACAATCCCCTACAAACACAAGTATTCCAGAGAAATTCACTACATATGGAAAAGTGATTGAGAATAGCTTCTTAAGACAAGACTCTTGAATTCGTGAATGAGCACATCATGTAAAGGGTTATCTAAAGAGTATGAAACTAGTTTTCATCATATGGCATCTGGAAGCACTAGCCAGTGAAAAACTAAGAACGGCACACAGATGAAAAGTTTAATTGGAAATATAAGATGAAAAAATCACTTGAGCACTAATCATTGTTGGAACAAAAATAAAGAGAGAAAGGAAGCCTTAGAAGAGTATATGCCTCACTTCTACACTAATGAAAACAATTCTAAAGAGTTCAAATATTCTAGTAGAAGATCCAAACTCTCAATTCTTCAATTGCAGTAGTTGAATTCAATTATCATATAATAACAGTAGTAGAGCAGTCGCGTTGACAGTGGTAACGGTCGTGGTAATAGCAGTAGTAGTAGTAGTAGTAGCAGTAAAAAGTAATAGTATAGTAACAACAAAAGTAATGGTAATAAGATATTAAAACCATAGAGTGACAATTGCTTGCTATTCTTAACTTATAAACATATATCTGACCAGGATGTGAAAATTGAAATCCATTAGAAAAATGAGTAAATCTGTCGGTAAGCCAATGCTCCCAACATCCTAAACTGTGTAGCCATTCTTTTAGGTCAACTAAAATTGAGGTAAACGAATATGAGAAACAACTGTCAAGGCCAGAGAAGTTACATGACGAATATCAGACAATGAACCCTTGCCAAGGGTTGCAGATGTGCCCGTGAAATCAAGAACATCATCTATTAATTGAAATGCCAATCCCTGCATAAACAGACATAGAAAGCAAGAAATCAGAACTAGGAGAACTCTTAGGGGTCATTTGGTGTGAAGGATAACACCAAATAGTCATGGGATTAAATTATAGTGCCACTTAATTTGTTGTTTGGTTGGCAAGTCCGGGATAACTTATCCCGGGATTAATAATTAGTACCGGGATAAGTTATCCCTCCCCTTGGGTGGTATAGTAGTCCCAGGATAACTTATCCCGATATAAAATAGGTAAATGACAAAGATATCCCTTTAAGCCCTTTTTATACATCACTTTCCACATTCATGAAGGGTACTTTTGTAAACAAATAATTTGTTCTTAAAATTTATACAATGCATATTGTTTTGGATACAACAAACCAAACACTCAATAAGAAATCATCCCATCATAACTAATTTCAGCATAAGTTATTCCATCATAACTAATCCCATCATAACTTGTATTCAAACTAAACGACTCCTTATGGTGAACTACTTAAACAGGTCTTTATTTGTCCAATCACAAGGAAAACCATATCTGCCGAACTGAAATTTCTAACAAGGGTCATGTTATAAGACGCATATCAACAACTTATGAGTATTATATACTAGATTTCCACCCAGACAGCAACAATGGAGAAAAGGTCGGAACATAGAACTATTTTTACTATGTTTTACTGAACCATTATAACCTAAAAGTGAATATATTAAGTCAAGTAGGACTTGCAGCAGAAGATTATACAGACCAGATTTTTTCCGTAGTCAAAAGCCAGCACGGAGACTTCAGCAGTATGCCCAGCAAGTAGTGCAATCGCTTTGCAACTGTTTGAAATCAATGATGCAGTCTTGTAATATGTTTTCTGCATATAATACTCCATGCTGCAACAGATGACTAAGAACATTAATTTCAGAGAAGTGTTGGTCAAAATGTCTAACAAACAAATAGATGCAGATAATAAATCAGATTGTAAGCAACCTTTAGCGCAACGCATACATGACTAATTTTACATGTCATTAACACATGAATTCACTGATCAAACTGCTTACACAGCAGAGAGCTAACTATTCTATGTGTCCCAATAAATATCTATAAATGTTTAATTGTGAACCTAGTTATTATGGTATATTGATTTGAGATTGTTATAGGAACCCACGAACTTCAAATCTTGGATCCGACTCTGGGACAAATGAGTAAAAACACTTGGTGTTCTAAAACAGAGATGATATGGCTAAGGTTAGTTTACATCCTCGCCAGCTAAGGCATCAGGTGAGAAAGCTAGGCAAAAGTGCATGTTTAGTATGCATCAGCTGACACAAGATTCCCCATTTATTGGAGCCATAACACCTAACACCCTGAAAGTTAAACACAATGTTGTGTCCTTGAAAGATATATAAGCTAGGTCTTATTTCCTGACTGTAAGCATCATTTTGCTCATAGTATCAGAACATTTTAATTTTTCAAACAAATAATTATGATTCAGTAGTTCATTCATATTTATCTGTTTGCAGCATTTTCTTTGTTGAGTTGATTCACAGGGTTAGCATTTCGAAAAGAGGTGTTGTTCCTACAGAAATGTGGTTTAATGATATCCCATTCTCTGTTCCAATGTTCTAATATTATTATGTAGCCAGAATTTTAACTCCGGATCCCCTTCTTTGTTTTTTTTATGACAAGGAAAACCTGCAGCCGCTACCCTTTGGGTGCGCACAGGGTAAAACCCCCGCTCTTATGCAATAGCTCGCTCCAGATCCCCTTCTTCTACCAAACTGATACAACAAGTTTAAATAAATGAAATATAATAAGAAATATTTAGAATTCTACAAAAGATGATGAAGAGAGAAAGAAAAAAATTATTCATTAATTTTCTCATCTTCCACATCTTCTTGATTTCTTTTATCGTACACTGTTTTGTTAATATTATCAGCAAGTTTATAAGAGAAGTGTTTTCAGCCTTTCAGGAGGCCAAATATGGGATTCATGAAGTTGTAGGGAAGTGGGACACATAATTGGGAAAGAAGATTAGAACTGCTTGCATATTGTAGCCAGTTTTTGTCTAAGTGACTAGTCTACATAGAGAATAAATTACTAAGCTGGATTATACTTAATGCGCCAGGAGGAAGAAGCTAATGTAGATCACAAAAGATATTCTGACTACCTTATATCATTTTTCTCTTCGATAATTGACTACTTTCTTGTCATCATCACCGACTTTATTTGTTCTTATATTCTAGTTGAAAACAAGGTCTAATCTATAGCTACATGGTTTTATCTTTAGTTAAATATAGAGTTTTGCAGACTTGGCTAAAAAAGGGCATAGTGGAGGAAATGTATCCATATAGATGATACCTACTTTTTTTTTTTTAAACAAGTATTGTATTCTTTAGCATTAAGGAGATGATACAAATAAGTTTTTTTTTTTAAAAAAACTGATAAGTATTGTATTCTTCAGCATTAAGGAGATGATACCTACTAGTTGGGAACAGGTTCTAGTCTTGTTAATACATGAGTCTCTTCCTATCTGCTGCGGCATCTGCACTACCCACTACCTTTAAAAAGAAGTTAAGTGAACAGGGTGATCTAATTTATATGATCAAATTTAGGAAGACGTAACGATCTACTTAAGAACTCACGAAGTTTTATAATATCTCGAGATATAGATGTCTTTTAGTTGACTTAATTTCAATTAGGGTCTATAAAAATCTAATCCGCACTCTACCAGCATACCTACAACGTTCATCAGAAGAAGTTGTCATTTGCATTGTCTCTCCAGTAACAAGATGTTCCACAACAGTTGCCAGAAGAGATACAACCTACAAGATCAGAGCGACAGAACTGAAGAGAGGATGACAAGAGGTTAACTAAAATAAAGCAACAGAAGGGTTAGCTAATATCAACCTTCTAGCTAACTCCTATCCCTGTTAGCTGGTATTGCCATTTCTCTACTTTTCTTTTAATGGAGGAGAATCAAAATTCATGCATGAACGGAACAGGCAGAAAATTAAGTGTGAACTTTTTTAAATAGGAGAAAAAGAACTTATATATAGTTGTACGGCTGGAAATAAACAAGAGCAAAAACCTTAGTTTTGCGATACAATGTATAAGGTACAAAAGAATCACTGAATCACCAACCATAAGAGATTAATTTGTATGAAAGTACATGGGTTAACTAGTTTAAAGTGTGTAAAAACAATAATCCTGGACAAATTAAAATTATTTATTGTTGACCATAAAGAAGTTTATAGAAAGAAATAATGCACAATAATAATACATCCCCAGAAAAGAATACTCTGGATAAGTAGGAATAGAACAAGCCTTAATAATCATCATATACTACTAAAAGTGGGAAGCTCCAAAGTGCAAAGTTGGAACCATTTTACCCCTACACTAAATAAAAAAATTATAAAATATCTAATATAACTAATTAATTAATTTTATCATATTAAATTATAATACACATATAACTATAGGATGTCCCTTTATATTCTTCTCACTCCTTATATTTAACACCCAGCTCTTTCACATTTCAGTGCTTAAATTAAAGCCCTCTCACATTTAATTATCTCTATTCAATTTGAAGGTTTAGCTTCCAACACTAATAACAATTAATGTATGGAATTGTTTTACATCTTCAGTGCATTATTTAAATGCGGCCGCACATACCCTTTGGGGTGGCCCGGTGGTTTGGGCTTGGAACTTCCATGTTGGAGGTCTCAAGTTTGAAACCCCTTGCCAGCGAAAACAAGGGGTAACGCCTTCTGGGTCGAGCTCATCGCACCGGGCTTGCCTAGTGTGGGTTACCTCTCCTATGTGGTTTGCGAGTTATTGCATAGGAGCGGGGGTTTTACCCTGTGCGCACCCAAAGGGTAGCGGCTGCGACTGCGGGTTTCCCTTGTCATCAAAAAAAAAAAAAAACGTGGCCGCACAGCAAAAGTACTATCAAATTACTATATCCTCGTCTTCCTTTTTTCCGTTAGAAATTTTCTTTATTACTATGTATTTTTCCCAACATCATGTCTTCACACATATTAATATAAATATCTCTCATGTGACTTTCCCTTCCAAATGATTCATCATTTGAATTTTAGTTTCCATTGTTTTTGTTGAAGATTTTTATATATATGTTCGAGTATGCATTTATCTTTAATTAAAGTATTATATATGTCACCTAAAGTATCATCAAGTTTGCAAGAATTTTTAGCCTTAACTTATGGGTTCTTACTTTTTTATATGGTTTGATTTCTATTTTATTGTTCAGAGAAAGTCAAATAATATATATAGTTATATACCATTTAAATTTTCCAATTGCAACACAATTTATATTATGATTTTGGAATAAACGTGCAACGCATGGGAACCCAGAGACTAGTAAGAATACTACGAACAGCATGGTTCCAATTCTTGTCAATTGTGCAAAACTATTAAATGTTTACTAGAGCCAAGAGGAGAAGGCAAAGTATACCTCTGTGTTCTTCAAGGAGGCAAGTGCCACACATGCTCGGGAAAGCAAAAAGTCTCCGGCTAGTACAGCTAGCTGCATCAAATAGGAGAAGAGATAATAGGGTCAGCAGATACCAAGATAACATGATTTAACGATGTACTTTACAAAGAGTTACTTTGGTTTAAATATAAACCCCATTCGTGAAAATTGCTCTACTACCCATCCATTTTTTAAAAAAATTAAAATATCCATTTCAATACAATTGCTCTTCCACCAAGAGGAGAGCATAGGTCCTGACGCCCCTTTATCGCTCACCTTCTCTAGTTCTAAAAATGACTGCTTCCATATAATCTAATAATTAAAAAGTGATACCACTATCTCCAGTTAGCATGTCATATCCAATGTTCTACTTGGTAATATAAGATACTCCCTCTTGATTCAATTTATATAACACCTTATTTTTTTCATTACGGCAAGCTCAAAATGTTTGACATTATTCCATTAATAGTATTTTTCTACACATCTTTCACAAGTTTCAAGAATTTGAATCTTTTAACAATAAATAGTTTATACTTTCAAATGATATTTTTTCTATCATGTTAACTTTTCATCATTAGATGAATATTTTCTTCCACGACCATTAAAATAGTTAACAAGTCAAATAACACCTTAAGCTCCTTGGAAATGGAGAAATTCCTGGTAGAGGGCACTTCTCTCGTAATGGGACCTACCTGGCATTAATTTGGATTATTTGGGCCAGTGAAATCCAGATATCAGATGGTTTAAGAAAAACACAATGCAATCTCACTACAACATCTGTTTGCTTGCATTATATGGAAGACACTAACAGGAAATAACATATTTCAGAAAAGGAAAGTGAAGTACTAAGTACCTTATTTCCCATCACAAAGTTTAAAGAACCTATCCCACGTCTTGTGTCAGCATCATCCAGTACATCATCATGAAGTAGGCTGGCAACCTATGATAGAGTGAAAAAAGAAACCTGACTTAAAGAAAGTTGTAAGGAAATGGCATTTTAAGATCAATTAATAAACTAGAGGAAGAGAGAATATGAAATATCAACTAAATGGTCATGCTGGTGTTTCTGAATGCAGGCCCATTCATATAATTTGCGCCAACAATGCCATGCGGTTGGCTCATTGAGCATCAGGGATGAAGGAATACATGATACATTAAGGAAAAATACCAAATAAGGAAGAGAAACGCGTCTAGGTCTTTTTTTTTTGATGAGGTATAGAAATGTATTATGGTCTTCTTTTTCTTCTTTTTGATGAAGTAAGGCGTAGAAACGTGTTCCGGTCTTACTCGCCTTAAATACGAAATTATATCAAACAATCTGGCAACAGCTGCAGCTGCCTTTTCTGTTGGAAAAGTAAAAAACTAGAGAGATCACCCTTATAAAACCAAGAAAGCAACAATCACCAAACCAACCAACCGGACCAAAACAAACAACTCTGCATCTCTACCGTTCCTAATGAAAGGAATGATCAGCCACCCTTTAAAATTTAACATCCCACTGCTGTCCTAAAAATTCAGAACAGAACTCCACAAACTTTTCCCAGTGAATGCAGTTTTTCATGCATGGTTATGGGTAGATTAGTACTTATCATACCATATGGAAATTCTCTTATAGATTGCTCCGTCCTCCTGTTGCTTCCTTACCAATAAGGTGAGATATATCAGTTAAATCCTGTGTTTCTCTGTTGCTTCCTTACCAATCAGGTTTACATATGAGATTCTTTTCATGAATTTATCCTCTATCCCTGTGTACAAAAATCCACCTGAAAGCGTAGTTCATCTATGTCACTTGACTTGTTCATTTTGCCTTTCATGTGTTCGTATCAAAAAGTTTTTTTAAATCAGGTGCTCCTATCAAATAGTTATGATATCGGTCAGGTACTTTTGTATGGAACCTTCAAATTAGACGTAAAACATGGATTAAGTTGAATGTATTCATATTTGGTATCTGTGTTGTATCCAACACACGTACCAAAGTCCAGGTAACGTAATATATTAAAATCTTGTCATCAAAGTCAATATTAACTCTATTTACAATCAACTTGATGGTCTTCCCATCCTATCAGAATGAAGAGACGGAATACCTACATGGATCATCTCAGTGATCTCAGCTATACACTGCTGCCTTGTACGCAAATCCCCGGACAAGGAATCAACATCCACCTGGGGAGCAGATCTAGGAATCTGTACGTTCAATGCAGTTGCCATCAACAGCAAAACCTACAAGAAGTACACCAGTCTATTTATTTTTCGAGGGAGAATGTAGGAAACCATGAGTTGAAAATGGATGTTGCATTGACATGATACAAACTTGAAACAAATCTATGTTGTGATGGATCTGCCCAAGCAACTGCACTATAAGTCAATAACCTTTAATGCAAATAAGAAGCACCACCAAAGTACAATGTTTCAACAGGGTACTATCGATACCACACATGTACTTGCTTTGAAGTTGCATATCTAATAAAAAAGGAATTTTTTCCTCTAAGTGTTGTTTTTATATATAAAATGAAACTTTATGTTCTACTAAAATAAAAAAGGAGACCCAAGTTGTTAAAAGTAATAGAACTCAGTTCTATTTTGTTTGCCAACTTTTTTTGTTTCTTTAGTCTTTTCATGTTTCCCCCTGTTTTATTCACATTCTTT
The DNA here is from genome assembly GCF_000226075.1 of Solanum tuberosum. Lineage (NCBI taxonomy): Eukaryota > Viridiplantae > Streptophyta > Magnoliopsida > Solanales > Solanaceae > Solanum > Solanum tuberosum. Next base: position 117,800 of record NW_006239437.1, read on the forward strand.
GTTTTGCTTTCAGTCACCTCTCTTGGAGCATCATGCTTGAACCTACTACAAGTGCAACTAAGGGAAATTCGTTTTCTTCCTTAGTTTATAGGAAAACGTGTTTCAAGCCTTCTGAAAGAACTGTGTGAAATGTGTGCCTCTAAACTTCACTAAACAGTAACACCAAGCACTTAGTTTTCATCAGCATTTAAAAGGAACTCAGTGACTTAAGAGAATCGAGACTTTTTTTTGGAAGCTATGCAGCCTTCATCAACGGAAATGTGGATTTTGCTTATCCAACAATTACTTGATGAAGGTAAAAGTTTCTCTCTTTGGACTATCCGCAAAAGCCTATGCACCAAAAAATGATAAATGTACAGTACACATAGAAATTCAGCTTAGGAGTCACAAATCATACTGTGGGTCGAAACCTCTTTCCTTCAACTCCCAGTTTGAAGAAATATTCAGCAGCTGAAGCCAGCTTTGGGACCTGTATACAAATGAAACAGGCTCTCATCTATCATCATGAATGTAGCAACTGCCAAACCACAGAACAAGTTATATACCTCAGCAACTACCATTGATCTCAGCCTGTTTGTCAGAAGGGATAATTCATCCGCAACAAGGGAAAATGGGTCCACTTGCTCCTGAGAAAAAGAGAATGTGGAACTGTGTGAACTACATTACCCACAATTATCTAAAGCAAGGAGATGTAAAAAGAAAACCCGACGACGAATAAGATAGGAAAATAAAAGACTTGATGATTTGCATCAGAAAGAAACTCGAACTACTCAGAGAACACCTTAAAATGGCAGCTCTACAATAATGACACAGACGAAGTCATTTTCGATCCCAAGAAAATTCATCTACTTGCTCGAAGCTTTAAGTATTTTGATTTTGATTTGCCTATCCAGACTAAGACAACTGGAGAGGAATAAAGAGAAGGGGCCTTCATTCCCATATACTCTTGATTAGAATATGGAGAAGCAACTGTGAATATTTCTATAATTGCCTAGACCATATAATCACCTTTTTCTTCTTGAAATACTTTTTTTTTATCTGTAAAAGATCAGTTTATTAGTAAATAACAGCACTGAGTAGGTGCTGTGGTGTCTTTTCTTGAAATACTTGATCACAACATATTACACGAAATATAAACCATAAGATCCACCAGTGAACATATGATGTTAGCAAAAAGACAGGAAGTAATATAGATTTATGAAATAAAAATGCTATACAAACCTCTGCTACAGCAGTGCTTTGCTGATGAATTTGCTGCCCAATACCACTAAGAGCATTAGAAACCCATGAATGAATTACTCTGCAACCCAAAACCTAATAACCACCAAAAACAATGATGATAAAGCATGAGAAGTCCCAAATTAGCAATAATAACAATAAATTCAGCAATTAAACTATGCAGTCTTTAAAAAATAGCTACAAGCGGGATTGGCTATATCAATGGGTAGCTCCATTTGAGCTCATCCAACCTGATATTTTACAAAATACAAAATAAAAAGTACCTGGAGTTCTCTATAATTTTCTGTTGGTAAATATGAAGAAACCTTATTTGTTTGAAGTTATTTGGTCTGAACAGGTCTTAATCATTAAGATCTCAAACAAAGTCTTAATATCATTTATTTTTGTGTGGATAATTTTCAGCACCACTATATCTGCAATAATCAATCATACCACTAACCACCTTTGTCATCACAACCATCATTATAGTCGCCAACTACTAGCCACCACCACCAGCAACCATCTTTGTATCACAACCATCACCGGCAATTACTACTAGCTGTCAGACAATACCACACCTATGACCTCCATCATTATAATTGTATTCATAGACACCACCATCGCTGCCACATCACTATCAACCACTACCACTATTGAGGCCAATTCCTGCTACCAACCACCTCCACCATCATAACTAGTAGTGCCGCCAACTGCGGCGAACACATCGTCAACCAGCACACATTCTTCATCATCACCACCATCAACACCACCAACAACTAACATCAACCAACTTAACCATCACAACCACCACCACTACCAACCGCCACCATCAGGCTAGACTACAACACCAACCAACTCCACCATCACAACTATCCTCGCCATCATTACTAATCACTAATACCAACCATTATCACCACCACCACTAAAAAACCATTTCTACCATCACTAGCAAACATGAATATTTTATTTTATTAAATTAATACTTTAATTACTTTTTAATTTGAATTTCATATTTATTATGTTTACAAATAAATAAATTATGCACATTCACATATTGAAAAACAAATCATTTTAATCATCCAGTGTTTAGATCCAAGACAACATCTTAATCATTCAAATGTGCATTTAGATTGAGACATCTTAATGTTAATGAAAACAAGTGAGGTCTAAAAGACTCCTAAAAAGCTTAGGACCTAAAGAAAATGTATTAGCATGATTAAAACACACAACTAATTGATCTCGCCTACACAGATTGTATACTTTCATTGTGCCCTTCTAAATTCTAAATTCGTAGAATGAAATGGACTTCAGCATAGCAGAAACCAATGATATAGTGGAATTGACGAGTCCTTGATCGACTGGAAAAATGGCAAAACTCAAATCCCGACATCTCCAATAAAAAAATTGCATAATCCCGACTAAAAACAAGAAGCATTCCCAGTTACAGATAAAGAAAAGCAACAGTAGCTAACAATCAGCAAAAACAATGATAATAAAACATGAAAAGCCGCAAATTAGCAATAATAGCTACCAAACTATCCAATCCAACTAATTGATTGATTGGCAAGAAACCGCAAACTCAACTCGTTCAGAATACCCATTCCCCCGTTAGAGCTAAAAAAAAAAAAAAAGCAACAGTAACTAATAAAACTACAACTCCGAAACCAAAAGAGATTTATTTCACCTTTGGAGGATCGTGGATGTGATTGGATTGATGTAATTGTTGGATGGGACGCGATGAAAATAACCATCGGCATCTACTGAAGCGGTTTCTGGAAATCTGAGATAAACCCTTTGAAAATATCATCGTTCGTTTTCAATTTCTAATTTGTGTGTGTCCTGAGTTTGAGTATATAATTTGAGTTGCGAAGAAGAAAGAGGAGAATGGTCAATGTAAAGCGGTGCACAGGCCCAGGGTTGCGAGCAAAAAGCAACCATTTAGGAAATTCCTAATTTGTCCTTCAAATTGGAACACGACGAATTCAAGAGATTTTTTTTTTTGGTAAATTACATAAATCTCATTAGTTCTGATAGTTTTTGATATTACATATTATATCATTTTTAGTTGTTGGATACATATGTCGAGATACGTCAGATACGTGTGTATCAGTCGGGTGTATAAGGTTGAGATATGTGATTTTAAAGACTCAAATATGTGTATCAATCGGGTGTATAAGGCAGAGATACGTGTTTGAAATACTTTTGAATTAAATGTTGTAACTTAATGCCTTAATTAACGGAGTAAATTATGGGATACAATTGAAGCTAGATACATGTGTTTAAAGCGTTTGAATTAAATGATTGTACTGATTTGCTCGATCAATAGAGCAATTCACTACTGTTAACGACCTTTGAGGATCTGCAACATAACAACTTCAAAAAAAAATTCAAAAATATAGAATTTCGTTCATTCTTTTTTTAGAAACATAAAAAGTGTATAAAATCTTCTTCTTTCCATTAATTCAATTTTATTTCTTCGAATCTTGATCTCTATTTTTTTCACAATAGCCATTTTATTCCATTTCAAAACTATGATGGTAAACCTGTTTTTCACAATAATCAGATTCATATACATACTAGATACATTAATAGGAAAATTAGATTCAATACATTAACGACTTAGATACATTAAAAGAAAGCAGATACAAGACATTGAAAGCTTAGTTACATTAACATAAAAGATCAAATACATAAAAACATTACATCAGATACATGAAAGAAAGAAACTAGATACATAGGATATTTAAAATCAAACACAATTCATAGTCGTCGATGGTGAAAGCGAAGAAAATTGGCTGAACAAAGATGACAGTGTCGGCAGCGACAGCTGTTATAGTCAAGAAAGTAGTAGTGCCAATGCCGAGTCTAGGTATAACAGTGATAATAATTCTGGTTACTCAGATCTCGCTCTTCTTGTTGGGTTTTTTTTGTGTATAGAATTTGCAAGTTTTGGCTGTGAAATTGTTTAGTTTAAATACAATTAATGTTTGAATAGGAGTAATCCTCATGTCTTTGTTGAGAGGATGAACAAAAATCATTTTTGATAGATATTCTGAAGAAATTATGTGGTGAAAGAATGAAGGAAGAGAGAAAAAATGGTGGATAACATGGGGGTGGGGGAGGAGATTGAGGGAGGTTGAATTGTTTAAGTACCTTTAATTAAGGAATTTGAATTTTAAGATAATTATTCAGTATCATATTTAATGATTTGTATATCTGATTTAACCTTTTAAAATATATGGTATAATTATCAAAAAAGTGGTATTATGAGTAATATTTTTAAACTATAGGTAAAATCATATATATATATATATATATATAAAGCTAGATAAAAAAGAAGTGATGTGGCACCTCTCATTACATATTCATTACATATAATTATATCATATGGAAGTTACAAAAAAACCTCCACCTATTTGTATTCTCTAACTAAATAACATGTCTCCTCAACTTCCTTCTACTTAATTCTGATATATATATATATATATATAAAGCTAGATAAAAAAGAAGTGATGTGGCACCTCTCATTACATATTCATTACATATAATTATATCATATGGAAGTTACAAAAAAACCTCCACCTATTTGTATTCTCTAACTAAATAACATGTCTCCTCAACTTCCTTCTACTTAATTCTGATATATATATATATATATATAAAGCTAGATAAAAAAGAAGTGAATTTAAATCATCTATAAATAGAAATCATCTATGGTGTTGTTGCATGTTCATTTATATTTTCTACAACTTCATATTGTTACTATTATTTTTTTTATTTTTCAGCTTTATGAAGATTATAGATATATTTTTTTAAATTTCTGCTTGTGTTACAATAGCCAAACAAAAGTTTATCAAGATGAACAAGAAAGTTTGAAGCCGGTGTAAGGTTCGTATAAGTGAAGATAATATATATGAATTATCAGAAAACGAAATAGACGAAATGGAAAATAATTTAGTAATAGAATCAGATAATGAATACTATATAAATAACTGAAACAGTATGCAAATAATAACTAAAGAAAAATATCAAGATGAAGAATCGGCAGAACAAAAAATAATATTTGATAATAATATATTTGAACAAATAAAAGGAAAGGAATTAGACCTAAGCGTAGAAAAAATATTCGAAATACCAACAATAAGAAATTGGTTTAAACGACAAAAAGAAGAATATTATGTAGTAAGTCAAAGAGAACATATCATAGATTGCAAATACACCAAAGGAAAGGCTAAAATACCAATAATAAACAAACGAATAATCAATAAAGAAATACAAGATATTAAGGCTAAAAATCCAATTAAATATGTACATTTAGGAGGAACAGAAATATTAATAAAAGCATGTTTTAGAGAAGGAATAGATACACCCATAGAAATATACTTAGCGGATGATAGAATCATACAACCCATAGAAAAAAGTATAATAAGTGCAGTAAAAGGTAACCTTATATACCAAAAATTTAAATTTATAATAAG
>NW_006239437.1:125866-158993 GCF_000226075.1 Solanum tuberosum
TATATAAATGTTTATTAGCTTTTGAACCATATATTGTGTATAACAAATTCATTGTAAGAACAGAAAACACGCAGGTAAAATGGTGGATAACAAGAAAGGTACAAGATTCAGTAACGACCAAAGAGATACGAAGACTAGTATTAAATATATTAAATTTTACATTTACAATAGAAATAATATGTACTAACAAGAATGTTATTGCAAATTACATCTCAAGACAAAGCTACACAGACTGAAAAAGAAAATACTATAGAAGAAATACTCAAAGCTATGAACCTACTTTGCACAAAAGTAGAAAATAATTGACAAAGAGCTACAACAAATAAAAAGTCAGCAGCATGACTATAAAAATGCGGAGCTAAGTCGATCAGAAGACTTAAAAAATCCAGAGCTACAAGGTGACGTTGGGAAACACCTAAAAACCCATAATGATTTGTTATATGCAGCTACAGGAAGCACATCTGCAACAAAAGAAGAAAATATAACCAAATGTGTTAATACTAATATAAATAAAATATTTGAAAAACCATTTATGCCAAAGAACCAAAAAGATCCATTATTCATACCACCTCAGCTAAATACATATAAAGAAAGCCTAGGACAAAACAAAAAGACTTATAACCATATAATCAGAGCCTACATAGAAAACATCCATAAAATACAGACTTTTCTAAACCAGAATCCAAGATCCAAAAATACAACAAAATCCCATGAAGATTATATTACACAAAACCTACAGGGATATAACAAGCTGATTGCACAACCAGGAACAAGTACAAATTTAGTGGAAACTTGCTACAACTATGGATTATTAAGTACCGTATATACCCAAACATGAGATGAGATATCAACAATACCAGAGTTACATAAAGCATTCATGCATTACAAAAGGATAACTAAAGGAACACTTTTTTATATAAAATTCTATTCAGCACCAGCGAAAATATTGTATGATGAAATTAAACCTTAATCCAAGTCATAAAAATCGAATTGACTAGAGAAATGATAATACCAGAGATAGAGATACTAGAATTCTATGCAAGAAAGAGAATTATTGGAATAGCTACTATTTTGAACGAGTTAACAACCAATTATTTAAATGGAAATTCAGTATGGAGCTACTATGCAAGAGAACAAACTATGATATATTCAAATTTCAGAGAAATCAGAGAGGTAGATATGGAAGAAATACGATAATGGATATTAAGCTTATTAAAACCAGAACAACAACCAACTACAAGGGCAATACGAAGGAATTTTATTTCACCAGAGATAATGACAAATTATTGCAAAACTATTGGACACAGATACCCAGATCATCAATGCTCGAAGTGCTATGGAGAAGATAATGTAATTCCAGCTGTCCAGCTAGAATAAAAAGCCAAACAAGATAAAAAGCAAGAATTGACAAAGATAAAAGATAAAAAATAAAGTTGCTTGTCTTATTGTAAAAGTAAGATAATAGGAATATTTTATGTAAATTAGTGGACAAATAGTAGTGTGCATTATTAAAGTAAAGTGCAGACAAATGTAAAGTAAAGTAGTACTAAAGTATGTAAATTAGTGGACAAGTATAAAGTAGTATGCATTATTAAAATAGTGCATTGTAAATTAGTGGACAAGTGTAAAGTAGTATGCATTATTAAAATAGTGCATTATTAAAGTAGTAGGACAGATGTAAAGTAGAAATAGTATAGGACAAATGTAAAGTAAGTAGAAGCATCTCTACTTGTATAAATAGAGAGCCATTAGGCACATCTAAGGCAATACTTTCTCGACGGAAAGCAAGCCATGGCGGTGGAAGATTCATCAAGAGTTGGTCAGATTATAATTTGAAAAAGTAGAAGTTTCAATACTTTACAAATATATAGATGCACTTATTGTTGCTGATATAATTTTTCAATTAATTATTTATCCATCAAGATATGTACCCTTCAAGAACAAGATTATATTACAAAGCACTTTTTGTATCAAGGGCAACATGATCTTCAACGGACTATTTTGTTGCTTAAATAATTTTTTTGATATTTTCATCATACAAACTTTTGTCTTTTGAAAATACTATCCATACTCTATCGATATATATTATGTATATAACATGTTAGTATGACATAATTTCTCGATCAAGATTCCATCATCTTTTGTTTAGTTTCATCCTCTTCTTTTCATTCTAATTTAGATGATATAATACATTTTTTTCTTTTGTGAAATTTGAATTGACCAAAAAAGAGATGAGATCCCCTCCATTAAGTTTTTATTTTGTATTTGTTAACACTTATGTAAAATTAGTCTATATATATGATTGTTGGATTCAATTTTCACATAACATATAATTCTTTTAATTTAATGAAATTTGTCCGAATTGAACCAAGTTTGTTCTGCCAATATCCAATTACAATGAACATATTTTCTTGAGTTAAGAAATACTAAAAGTAGAAAAATAATTATACATAGAGAAAATTGATATTTGTTTAATTAAGTTGATTATGAAACTGTAAAGATGAGTTTAATCTCTTCATTAATTAATTTGGTTGATAATAAAAAAAATTATAATATTTATTACATCTCATAAATTACAAAAATCTCCATCTATTCACATTTTCTCCTTAAATGACATATCTCCTCAACTCCTTTCTATATGATTCTCTTCATTACCTCTACATTTAGTTTTCCCAAAATATAATGACTTTAAATTTTAGTATATCATTTGCACATCAGCTATTCAAGGTTTACATGTAAGAACATTTTCACGGATGCATATGTTTTTTCTCTATTTGTGGTCGTAAGCTTTTGGTAACAAGACATACTCTAACTTTATTTTTATTTTTTAAAATTAGGAAAATACTACTGTGTTGCGTTGTTCTTTTTATTAGTTGGTTGATCCATCTCATGACTTACAAAAATCTTTATCTATTTATATTTTTTACTTAAATAACATGTCTCCTCCATTCCCTTTTACCTAATTCTTTCTCTCTCTTTTTAAGACTTCTTCCCATTTTTCTTTCATTTACAGCATATATTAAAATTACTTAAAATTAAGTTATTTATCTATTACATATATGAGCACTCTAAATAACTTTAAAAATTAATTATTTATTTTCCTGATGATGCTGTCGTTGTGTACATATTCCGTATTCAAAAAATCATTTCATTTATAATTATTTAATATTGTAAATGAGGGGCAAAAATGAAAGAAATTTTCAACATCTCCCTTAAACTTTGAACAATTCACTTATTTTGAACTATGAAAAATGGCTCAACAATTCACTTATTTTGAAATAGAGGGAGTATATATTATTTATTAACACTCAAGATTTTTAAAGTTTGTACTAAAATAATGAAAATTCTAAAGTTTGTACTAAAATAATGAAATATATTTTTCTATTTTCTAACTTTTTAGTAATTAAATAAAACGACCACAACGAAACATACAAAATCCACACTAAAATAAATTGACGTACTATTTTAGTGAAATATATTGAGTTATAAAGATAAACTTTTTTATTTGTGTGAAGATGAAAAAGAATTATAAATAATTTTGATATGATATAAAAACAGACAATAGCAAAAACTATTATATAGTAAGAGTCCTACTTATTCTTTTCTCCTTTTCTTTCTTTATTTTTGCTTTTTGTCATTATTTTAAAATTTGATTTTCTCTAAATAATTACACATTTTAGTGAGTTTTGTAACTCCTCAAGAGTTAAAATATTAATTATTTATTATTTGTCTAATAATTCTTTGATAATTAAAATAAATAAAATGACGATATAATTTTGTATCGAGTTGTTTGTTGAAACATTAATATTGATTGCTTTTCAATTTTATTATTAGGATTTTATATATTTATCTTTTATTTGATTAGAAAATAGTTATTCATTCTTTCCTTTGTATTACTATTGACATGCCTTTTGTTATTTTTCATATTTTAACTTGCACAAAAATAAAGACTTTTAAAAAATATTCCATACCTAACAAGTATGATTTTTTGTTAAATAAATCATATTGAGGAATGATTTAAAAAAGTCTAAGTTCAGTAGTTCCTCATAAAAAATAAGCATCCCTTCTTTTAAAAAATGAGGAGGACGAATTATTTACTTTCCATTTGATGATCAACGACAAATAGAAAATTAAGCAGAAAATTAAGTTAGTATTTTTTTTCAAAATATAAAACATGTTTTTTTCACCCCCAACAAATAAAAAGAAAATTGTATCTTATAAATTAAAACAATTATGATAAACATTTTAAAGTTTTTACCTAAGTATTGATCATATTTCTTCTTTTTTAATATGTGCTACTTTATAAGAAAATTTTGTCTCTAAAATAGTTGTTATGATCACGTGAAGCGCGAACATGTTAACTAGTATGTATATATGGTAGTTAAGTATGCCTAATTATGTAGTTTTTTCTTTATTTAATATCCTTACCACATGGCCCATGTGTATGAAGAAATTATTAGGAATTAATATTTATTTATTTAGTAGTCCATAATTATTTTTCCTAAAGAATTAGAAGCGAGAAAAGAACCACACTTGTGCAAACGACACAGGTGCACGAAGAGAAACATAGAAAAGAAGGCCTCCAGGTACGGAGAAATCCTTAACCATTTTTTTATGCTGGTATACGTAGATGTTGGTTTGATAATTAAGGCAAAATATTATTAGCATATTAGATGTGATATTGTATGGCTATCGTTAGGGCCCATTGGAGGAAGCTTAGATGATTATGGGAGTAGTATTCACGGCACCTGAATTTAGATTGGAAAAGAGGCAACGTGGGTGATATAAATTGATGGCTTAAGTGGTTGTAGTAAGGAATTGATGGTAAGTGATGAGTAGGGTCCTTTTTGGTTGACGTAACAATGAGATAAAAATGCATATGTATTTTGGAGGTTTTCAGATTTGGTTTTAGTTAATGGTTCGTAAATGGTTAATTTCCTTATTATTATTATCACGTTATAAATTAGGTTATGATATATTGAGATAGGTAATTAAATATTCAGTGTATTATATAACATGAAGTCTATTACATTTATGATATTTGGAGCAATTAAGACCTAACCCAAGGCTTGAATTTGAGAAATATAAAAGTTGACATATTAATTGGTGCCAAGATTAGGAACTTAATTATAGATTTGAGTGAGTTTTCAGGTCTAGGCTAGAAATATAGTAATATGGGTGTTGTTAGTTTCAAAATCTTATTGTTATTATTATGTGAATAGATTGCATTTGTTTGGAAGTTCACTGAAATGAGAATACTCAAGTCCCGGAGTAATTGTTCGATTGTTCGAGGCAAATGGATTTCTAAACACTTGTTAAGTGTATAGAATCGTGTATTTCCTTGTGGTATGTGTTGGGACGTAATGAGACTTGGTGATGGGTGACTTGTCTATATTGAATAATTCTAATGATGAAAAAAGAGTAACGAAAAGAGATGTGATTAATTATTGGTGTGTGATGTGTTAAGAATGGACTGAAAGGCGTATTGATTCATTGTTGATGTTGTATCACTATTGTGTTGTTGTGAATTGTGTATTGTTATGAAAATGGTCATCTCCGCATTATTTGTTGTGAACGTGTCATTTGCATTGGTTCTGAGATATGGTTGTCATGACAAGTTTTATGTGAATTGAGGAAGAATAAAAAAATAAAGAGGATGTACCATTTCGAGGGACGTGTCGCGCGCTGCGACAAATACTATATTTCAAGGGACGTGTCGCACGCTACGATGGATTTTATTATCGAGGGATGTGTCGCACGCCGCGGTGGATTTTATTATCGAGGGTCGTGTCACACGTCGCAACTGATGCATGGACAGATATGTCCCCCATGGGTCTCAGACTGAGAGACAGCGGGTGTGTATCATTAGGTCAGACATGTATCACTATATACTTGACATTGCATTACATTGTCTTGCACATCTTTATCATTGGTGAACTTGATCTTGTGTGTGCTGATCTTGTGAGTGCCTTCTGTGGAACTTGTGATTGATGAATACTGAGCTTGTTGTTGAGGATATGTAATTGTTAGATGTTGTTGTTGAGCTGTGGGCTATGTAAATGTGAATTGTTAGATTGAACTGATTTTTATGCAGGTTGTAGTTGTAGAGGTTTGGTTGGGGTGTAAGGAGTATCCATCTTCTATTTCCTTAGCTTGTGTTTAGAAGTTTACTTGCTGAGTATCGTGTGGTTTGGTACTCAGCCCTTGCTCCAATATTTTTGTAGGTTACGAGCCCGGATATTCGTGATACTTTTTATTCTCTTCTTTTCCGAGGCTTCCTGTGGAGATTTGTGAGGTAGTTTTTTGTCATCTCAGCGGACCTTCTTACTCCTATTAAATATTCGGTGTATTATATTACATGAAGTTTATTACATTTATGATATTTGGAGCAATTAAGACCTAACCCTAGGCTTGAATTTGAGAAATATGAGAGTTGAAATATTAATTGGCGCCAAGATTAGGAACTTGATTATAGATTTGAGTGAGTTTTTGGGTCTAGGCTAGACATATAGTAATATGAGTGTTGTCAGTTTCAAAATCTTATTGTTATTATTAGGTGAATAGATTGCATTCATTTGGAAGTTCAACGAAAGGAGAAGACTCAAGTTCTGAAATAATTGTTTGATTGTTCGAGGCAAGTGGGTTTCTAAACCCTTGTTAAGTGTATATAATCGTGTATTTCCTTGTGGTATGTGTTGGGAAGTAATGGGACTTGGTGATGGGTGACTTGTCCATATTGAATAATTCTAATGATGAAAAAGGGGTAACAAAAGGCAATGTGATTAATTATTGGTGTGTGATGTGTTAAGAATAGTTTGAAAGGCTAATTGATTCATTGTTGATATTGTATTACGATTGTGTTGTTGTGAATTGTGCATTGTTATGAAAATGGTCATCTCCGCATTATTTGTGTGAACATGTCATTTGTATTGGTTTTGAGATATGGTTGTGACAAATTTTATGTGAATTGAGGAAGAATAAGAAATTAAATAGGATGCACCATTTTGAAGGACGTGTCGCGCGCTGCAATTGATACTATATTTCGAGGGACGTGTCACACGCCGCGACAAATTCTATTATCGTGGGACGTGTCGCACGCCACAATGGATTTTATTATTGAGGGTCGTGTCACACGCCGCGATAGATGCATAGACAAATATGTCCCCTATGGGTCCCGAACTGTGAGACAACGGGTTTGTATCGTTAGGTCAGTCATGCATCACTATAAACTTGACATTGCATTTCATTGTCTTGTACATCTTTATCATTGGTGAACTTGATCTTGTGTGTTGCTGATCTTGTGAGTGCCTTCTATGGAACTTGTGATTGATGAATACTGAGCTTGTTGCTGAGGATATGTAAATGTTAGATTGTTGTTGTTGAGCTGTGGGCTATGTAAATTGTGAATTGTTAAGTTGGACTGGTTTTTATGCAGGTTGTAGTTGTGGAGGTTTGGTTGGGGTGTAAGGAGTACTCGTATTTTATTCCTTTAGCTTGTGTTTAGAAGTTTACTTGATGAGTACCGTGTGGTTTGATCTTGCTCATACATTTTTGTAGGTTACGAGCCCGGATCGTCGTGATACTTTCAATTCTCTTCTTTCCCGAGGCTTCTTGTGGAGATATGTGAGGTAGTTGTTTGTCATCTCAACGGACCTTCTTACTCCTATTTATGATCTTGTTCTATTCTAGAAACAATGTCATATTCTAGAAACAATGTCATTTGAGACTTGTATATTTCTTTCGAATCAATTGTAATACTTTATAGGGTTGTATACGTGACTACCAGGTTTTGGGGTTTTATTTTGAGTTGATTATGACTTCCGCATTATTAGATAGTGTTAGTCCTGTTTTCTTGTTTTACTTCCGCATTCACTATATTAGTTGGGTTTTAGGCTGACTTGTCTTGGTGGGTTAAGACGAGTGCCATCACATCCATTTTTAGGTCGTGACAAAAAGGTATCAGAACCCAGGTTCGTATGTCTCACGTGTATACAAGTCGAGTCTAATAGAGTCTCGATGATCGGTACAAAGACGTCTATACTTATCTTCGAGAGGCTATAGTGACTTTTAGGAAAAATCTTCACTTCTTGAATCTCTATCATGTGTCCTTGATCCGATCTGATTCCCTATCGCTTCATTCCACTCTCTAACTTATAGTGATCACTCGTGCATGATTCTTTGTATGAGTAGTTGGTGTCGTGTATGGCTTGAAGTTTAGATTTGGTTTAGAAGTGAGAGACTTATGGAAATGATATGTGGTCAAGTTTAGAATGTTGAGTGACTCGAAGGGGTTGGGTTAGGTAATGGCTTGACGAAACATTTTGAGGATATCTTAATGATGAGGTTAAACAATGGTCTGAGAACTTCGTGAATATATTATCTTTTTGGGCTAGTTACTCAGAAGCGGGAACAATAGTTGTATAGTAAATACGATATGTGGAGTGGTTCGACAATTGGAAGTGGAAGGATTAAACTGATGGATTGATAATGAGCACTGTCACTTTGAAAAATGCAGTTAGTAAAGTTGTCATAACATGTATGGATTACTTAGAGAATGATCAGAGATGTTGCGCCAATTGAGGTCAGAATATCTACTACGATTTTTATAGATTTTATGTATATCAAATAAGGTCATGATACGACTACTACAATAATATCGATGCTTACTTGGTTAGAGTTATGGAGTGTGTTACTTTTGCTATCGACCTGATCTAAGAAAGAGTGCTTATCGATTGGGAAAGAGACCGAACATATTTGATAATGTTTTGCATCTACTCAACTGGTAGAAATATGTGGGCTATTTGGGTACAATCTTTTCGATAGGTATGAGGTATTCTACTGATGGATCTAACAGACATTCACGATATGGTACGAGTGGTATATGGAAATGGATACATCGATTGTAAAGTATGAATACTACCTGCTGTCAAGAACGTGTAGATGAGGTAGGATGGGTAGACTTAAGGGTTATCAGTTGTATCACATGCTCGTATAATGAGATTCGATGTTGCATTCATATTTGAGAAAACAACTAGCTTGTTGCTACGGACGCTTGAGTTAAGCATTGTTTATAAGGAAGATTTTAGTGGTGGATTTTTGATACGATATTAATGGTTTAGGTTGTAAAGTGTATCTCAAGAATTTTAACTAAGGACTAGTGATTTCATTGTAAGCTCTAAGGGAAAGGATCGATATCGAAATAACAATCTTATGGCTAAATGAAGTCTTTATAAGTATACTTGTGTGAAGGCAATTGAGGATTTTAGTAATAAAGTGCATATGAAATTGGGTTAGTCCATTGGATTTGATTGGTATAAGTGAGTTTAAGGTGTCATGTTGATAATAAGGTATACTTTGTGATGATGGTAATGACTACCAAGCATAATGGTAATAAGAGTTCGATAGATTATAATTAGGATACGACTATATGAAAATGATTTTTGGTAAACGACTTATGTATGGTAGGTATTTAAAGTTATGGTTTACTACCATTTGGTGAGTAGTATGGTTGTATAAAAAGTTGTAGAATGTGTTGGGACATCGCTCGAATAGAATTGAAAGGAGTTAGATTTCTAATGGAAAGGATTAGTGTAATATAGTTTAGACTTTGGGAGGAAACGAGAGTAAAAATATTTACTGTGGTTGCAAGGAGTGACTAATTGGGTTTAGACACATGGTTCCATCTGTTTTACTATGGTTATAGTGATAGTGTTACGCGTCGTTCATATGAGTTAAAAATTGTTGGATAAGATTTGAGGAAGAAGTCTACATACGTTATGTTCAAGTGTTGTGATAAGTTCTTTTGTGGTTTCGAGTTTGGTACTGGTAAGGTTGGATTTTTTTCAAAATATACGGTACGCTTGATGAAGAGGCAATCAATATCTTCAAGGTATGAACTAATGTTGATAGATAATGGGATTGTGTTACACGATTGTGATCAAAATTCAAGTTTTTCACTATGAGTCTATGCTCATTGAAGTATGTTTTGTAATGGTATGGATTAGTGAGGTAAGAATGGGTTGATCGCACTAGGTATTGAACATTTGAAAGGACTTGTAAATGATTTGAGTCATAAAGTGTGTTATTTTGATTTTCAAAGGACCTAAGGAAGGGTTTCATTTAAAGTTTTTATTTAGAGGATAAGGTAAAAATGTCAAGGGTTGTTGGCCAAAGAATAAGATTGGTGAGCGAGTCAACAAAAAGAACAAGAGTCTGGTGTATTGAAGAGTTCAAGATATTTAGAATTTTGTGTCATGGGAAGAATTTTAGAAAAGTGAAGGAATAAGACCTCTCGTATAAACCTTTGGTTTGTAGTTGAAGGTTTTATTGATTTTTGCCTATGAGTTTAGATATGACTATGAGATGTGAACTAGTTCGATAAAGACTTACTAGGGAATTATCAACGACTTTTACAAAGATTGAGTTTTGATTTGGGTGACAAGCAATGATGTGTGGAAGATTCTATGTGGTTATGTCAAGCGAGATTGTTCAAATTATGGCAATTGACTTGTGGATGCACTACATGATATGATACAATTCTACATGATTATTAAGAATTTCAAGTTAGATTGATACTACCCTATTGATGTGACTACATAGACTGTTGTGATGCATTACATAGGCACTGGATGGTAAATAGAGGTTATGAGCTTATAGTATACAAAATTATTTGAGTGACCAAGGATTTCTATGAGTTTTAGAATGAGTTATGTGACAGTTTAGAATGGTAGTTGAAATATTGTATGTGAAAGTTTGTGTGAAGTTGACTTAGGGTGTGATTCAATTGTTGTACCTCGATGAAAAAGTACTATTAGATTTGGAATTAGTTCTATCAGTCTTAAGTGTGACTCCTATCTGTCATGGAATGCTTAAATGAAAATAAAGGGAGCCATGGTTCAGAATTTTTGAAGGCGACAATGTGTTTGCTTAGAAGACTTTAATGCTAGTGAAGGTTTGACAATAAGGTAAATGACTAGTGTGGTTATATGTTTTGTTAGTATTAAGAGGGTTGACTTCAGTGGAGTAATATGAGAAGTATGTGAGGTATGATACATTGAGTATGAGTAGGATCGTAATGGGGACCAGACCGGTGGATTGTGGGTAGCTAAAAATCCTGGAGTCAACTGAATGAAAATATTTGGTATGGACACTATAAAAAGAATATCTTGTGTTATTTGACCTTGGTTCCGTATATTCTTATGTGACCACTTACTTCGTTTCGGATATGATTTGGAGTATGATTCATTGCATATGTCCACATGTGTTTCTACATCTATGAATGAATCCCTAGTAGTGGATCGGATGTACCGATCCTCTTATGTCCTATTGATAGGGTAGCATCCTTGGGCAGAGTTGGTCATTTCAGTTATGATAGATTTGGTGTTGTTTGAGATAATTGAAGTTTACCAGTAGTACTAAATGCATAACGTCGCTTATGAGAACCTATATAAGAGCTATGAAGAGTTACAATTGTCTAGGAGTGTTGTTAGAGGTTCTACATTTTTAAGTGTCTCTTGTTGGGTGTTTACTTAATCATTTTCTTCTTTGGGTTAGACAAGTTTGATTCTCCCTTGATTAGTATCCGATGTCTAAAGATCAGATTTTTATAACTTATACTCGTGAAAAGATTGTGTTGTGGAAAGGAAATCTTGATAAGATCTGTGATGGTTTGTGCATTATGAGTGTGTGGTGGTTGGTTCACGTTCACTTCTAGTTGTAGCCAGTATTGATTCAAACCGTTATCTTGGTTATATGAGGAAAAAAAATTGTCATGATGGTTGTGTTATGGTCCAGTGGGTGTTAATTTAGATTGGGTTTATGGGTTAGTTTGTGGCTTGATAATCACTCCTGATTTGTTGATCTTCCAAAGTTTGATTCGAAAGTTCAGTTCTTAGTAGTTAATCTTGATGGAATGGTCTTAAGGAGGAGCTCACTTTGAGAGATGAACACCGTTTGAAAGATCATAACCCAAAATTTTGGTAAAGTTAGTTATTCTTCCTTCTTCCTCTTTATGTTCGAGGACGAACATAGTTTTTAGTGGTGGATAATGTAACGATCCGTTAGTCCGTTTGAGTACCAAATGTATTTCTTTAAAAAGAACCTTTTCGTAAAATTTAAATGAGAATCTTGAACGATTCGTTTAACTACGGTTATTTAGTCAACGAAATTTATTAAATAATTAATTTTTATTAGTTGGTGGTTGATGGGCCAAGTCCATAATTTATTTAATACCCTTACCACATGGCCCATGTGTATGAAAAAAATATTAGGAATTAATACTTATTTATTTATTTATTTAGTAGTCCATAATTATTTTCCCTAAAGAATTTGAAGTGAGAAAAGAATCACACTTGTGCAAACGACATAGGCGCACGAAGAGAAACAAAGAAAAGAAGGCCTCCAGGTACGGAGAAATCCGTAACCATTTTTTATGCTGGTATACGTAGATGTTGGTTTGATAATTAAGGAAAACTATTATTAGCATATTAGATGTTATATTGTATGACTATCGTTAAGGCCCATTGAAAGAAGCTTAGATGATTATGGGTGTAGTATTCAATGCACGTGAATTTGGATTGGCAAAGAGGCAACGTGGGTGATATAAATTGATGGGTTTAGTGGTTGTAGTTAGGAATTGATGGTAAGTGATGATAAGGGTCCTTTATGGTTGAAGTAACAGAAGAGACAAAAATGCATATGTAATTTGAAGGTTTTCTGATTTGGTTTTAGTTAATGGTTCGTAAATGGTTAATTTCCTTATTATTATCACGTTATAAATTAGCTTATGATATATTGAGATAGGTAATTAAATATTCAGTGTATTAAAATACATGAAGTCTATTACATTTATGATATTTGGAGTAATTAAGACCTAACCCTAGGCTTGAATTTGATAAATATGAGAGTTGACATATTAATTGGCGCCAAGATTATGAACTTGATTATAGATTTGGGTGAGTTTTTGGGTCTAGGATAGACATATAGTAATATGGGTGTTGTAAGTTTCAAAATCTTAATGTTATTATTATGTGAATAGATTGCATCCGTTTGGAAGTTCAACGAAAGGAGAAGACTCAAGTCCCGGAGTAATTGTTCGATTGTTCGAGGCAAGTGGATTTCTAAACCCTTATTAAGTGTATAGAATCATGTATTTCCTTATGGTATGTGTTGGGAAGTAATGAGACTAGGTGATGGCTGACTTGTCCATATTGAATAATTCTAATGATGAAAAAGGGGTAACAAAAGGCAATGTGATTAAATATTGGTGTGTGATGTGTTAAGAATGGTTTGAAGGGATTATTGATTCATTGTTGATGTTGTATCACAATTGTGTTGTTGTGAATTGTGCATGATTATGAAAATAGTCATCTCTACATTATTTGTGTGAACATGTCATTTGCATTGGTTTTGAGATATGGTTGTTACAAGTTTTATGTGAATTGAGGAAGAATAAAAAAATAAAGAGGATGTACCATTTCAATGGACGTGTCACGTGCCGCGACGGATACTATATTTCAAGGGACGTGTCGTACAATGCAACAAATTCTATTATCGAGGGATGTGTCGCACACCGTGATAAATTATATTATCGAGGATTGCGTGCGTGGGTCCCGGACTGAGAGGCAACGGGTGTGTATTGTTAGGTCAGACATGCATCACTATATACTTGACATTGCATTTCATTGTCTTGTACATCGTTATCATTGGTGAACTTGATTTTGTGTGTTGCTGATCTTGTGAGTGATTTCTCTGGAACTTGTGATTGATGAATACTGAGCTTGTTATTGAGGATATGTAATTGTTAGACTGTTGTTGTTGAGATGTGGGATATGTAAATTGTGAACTATTAGGTTGGACTGATTTTTATTCAGGTTGTAATTGTGGAGGTTTGGTTGGGGTGTAAGGAGTACCCGTATTCTATTCTCTTAGCTTGTGTTTAGAAGTTTACTTACTGAGTACTGTCTGATTTGGTACTCACCTCTTGCTCCTACATTGTTGTAGGTTATGATCCTGGATCTTCGTGATACTTTTTATTTTCTTCTTTCCCGAGGCTTCCTGTGGAGATTTGTGAGGTAACTGTTTGTCATCTCTGCGGAGTTTCTTACTCCTATTTATGAGCTTGTTCTATTCTAGAAACACTGTCATTTATCAATTGTAATACTTTAGAGGCTTGTACACGTGACTACCAAGTTTTGAGGTTTTATTTTGAGTTGATTATGACTTCCACATTATTAGATGGTGTTAGTCCCTTTTTCTTGTTTTACTTTCGCATTCATCGTATTAGTTGGGTTTTAGGATGACTTGTCTTGGTGGGATAAGACGAGTGCCATTACGTCCATTTTTAGGTCGTGACAAAATGGTATTAGAGCCCAGGTTCGTAGGTCTCATGTGTATACAAGACGAGTCTAATAGTCTCAAGGATCGGTATGGAGACGTCTGTACTTATCTTCGAGAGACTATGGTGACTTTTACGAAAAAGCTTCACTTCTTGAATCTCTATCATGCGTCGTCGGTCCGATTTGATTCCCTATCACTTCATTCCACTCTCTCACTTATCGTGATCACTTGTGCATGATTCTTCGTACAAGTAGTTGGTGTCATGTATGGCTTGGAGGTTAGATTTGGTTTAGAAGTGATAGACTTATCGAAATGATATGTGGTCAAATTTAGAATGTTTGGTGACTCGAAGGGGTTAGGTTACGTAATGGCTCGACGAAGCATTTTGAAGATATCTGAATGATGAGGTTAAACAATGTTCTGAGAGACTTCATGAATGTATTATCTTTTTCTGGTTAGTTACCCAGTAGCGGGAACAATATTTGTATTGTATATACGATATGTGGAGTGGTTCAACAATTGGAAGTTGAAGGATTAAAAGGATGGCTAGTTAATGAACACTGTAACTTTGAAAAATACAGTTAGTAAAGTTGTCATAACATGTATGGATTACTTAGTGAATGATCAGAATGATGTTGCGTCAATTGAGGTCAGAATATCTACTATGATTTTATAGAATGTGTGTATATCAAATAAGCTCATTATACGACTACTGCAATAGTATCGATGCTTATTTGGTTAGAGTTATAGAGTGTTTTACTTTTGCTATCGACCTGATCTAAGAAAGAATGCATATCGATTGGGAAAGAGACTGAACATATTTGATAATGTTTTGCAGCTACTCAACGGGTAGAAATATGTGGGTTATTTGGGTACAATCTTTTCGATAGGTATAAGGTTTTCTTGTGATGCATCTAACAGACATTCACAATGTGGTACGAGTGGTATATGGAAATGGATACGTCGATTGTCAAGTATGAATACTACCTACTTAAGGGTTATCAGTTGTATCACATGCTCGTATAATGAGATTCGATGTTGCATTCATATTTGAGAAAAAAACTAGCTTGTTACTATAGACGCTTGAGTTAAAGATTGTTTATAAGGAAGAATTTGTGGTGAATTTTTTGTACGATATTAATGTGTTTAGGTTGTAAAGTGTATCTCGAGAATTTTAACTAAGGACTAGTGATTTCATCGTAAGCTCTAAGGGAGTGGATCGATATCGAAATGACAATCTTATGGCTAAAGGAAGTCTTCATGAGTATACTTGTGTGAAGGCAATTGAGGATTTTAGTAATAAAGTGCATATGAAATTGGGTTAGTCCATTGGATTTTGTCACTCCCTGAGGCTACACCTTGGGCGTAAACATGTGACCAAGGATCATGAGTGACCCCAAGCTAAACCTGAGCTGACATATCATAAGCAAACTTAACTTATCTAAGAAAAGATAACTAATGCGGAAGCTAAATAATGAGATAACTGAATGATGAGGAATACCCAATACTGACCTGAATATATGTAAAATTCTAAGAGTTTAGTAATACTGAACAATCACTCAAAAACTAAAGTTGACTCTAAACTATGTCTGAAAAAGCCTCTAACTAACTAGAGTTGTTGGGACATGTCCCCAGCTAACCCTAGCAAAACTGAAACTGAAATGAAAGACTAAATCTGAAAACATGTCTATTGTCCTTGAAGTATGAGGACTCATCACTGAAGCTGCTGAATATGGATTGGGAACTGATCTACGCATGATCTGAATGCTCAGGACATGAACCTACATCACAAAAAGATGTAGCGCAGAGTATGCGCCAGTACTTGAAGGTACTGAGCATGCAAGATAAGATAATAGCTGAACAAAACATATAAGCTGAATAAAACATAACTGAGCTATGATATAATCTGAACATGATGGAAATACTGAAATATATTGAGAAGAACTGAGCTGAATGCAATGACCAAGTACATAACATGTTGAGACTGAATACTGAAGTATAACTGAAAACCTGGTCATATGCACTAGAATCTGACTGTGGGAGCTACTAGTAACCGACATAACCACCACGTGAGCTACTTGTGGTGTCCAATGTATACACCCCATCGAAGGGCCCAATATACCTTGCCAGGGGTATAAAGGCATGACTGGGGTGATCACTAAAACTGATGCCCATATATGGGACTTAACCTACGGGGGCACGTAGTTCTGGGACTATGAGGGTACATTGAAACCCTAGTCCACTCGGTGCTAAGCCTACTCCCAAATGAATAAGTATATGACACAGTATGACTGAAAACTGATATGCTAAATAGCTCAAAATACTGATATGCAAAATTTGAGAATGTAACAATTATATACTGATAATGTGACATTCGAAAACTGAAACATGTATATCTGTTTAACTGACCTAGCATGTGTAATTCATGGACTAAGAGAATCTACACAACTAGGGTTCTGAATTTTATGCAAAGAACTAAGCAACGATTCCACGAAAACATGATAATCTGATTAGGAATATTCTGACAGCTAAATCACAACTAATATCTAAAGTTTTAGAAACCCTACGTCTAAGCAAGATATTGGAATCAAGATTCTGACTGAATTCTAGGGACCTAGTGGGGTCTATTATACCAAGTGTCTCACCTTGGGGCACTCCGGTCTTGTTTATGAGGAAGAAGGATGGTTCCCTTAAGATGTGTATAGATTACCGTCAGTTGAACAAGGTTAGCATCAAGAACAAATATCTTCTTCCGAGAATTGATGATATTTTCGTTCAACTTCAGGGTGCCACCTATTTCTCTAAGATAGATCTCAGATCTGGCTACCATCAGTTGAGGGTAAGGAAATGTGATATTCCAAAGACAGCATTCAGGACCCGTTATGGTCATTATAAGTTCTTAGTTATGTCCTTTGGTTTGACCAATGCGCCTGCAACATTCATGGACCTTATGAATAGAGTATTCAAGCCATATTTACATATGTTTGTTATCGTGTTCATTGATGACATACTAATCTATTCAAGAAATAAGGAAGATCATGTTATCCATCTCAGAATAGTTCTCCAGACTCTAAAAGATAGAGAGTTATATGCCAAGTTCTCTAAGTGTGAGTTTTGTCTTGAGTCTGTGGCATTCTTAGGCCACATTGTGTCTGGAGAGGGAATTAAAATTGATACTCAGAAAATTAAGGCAGTATAGAATTGTCCTAGACCCACATTAACAACTGATATTAGGAGTTTCTTGGGTTTGGCTGGCTATTATTGAAGGTTCGTAGAGGGGTTCTCATCTATTTCATCCCCTTTGACCAAGTTAACTCAGAAGACAGTGAAATTTCAATGGTCTGAAGCTTGTGAGAAAAGCTTTCAAGAATTGAAAAAGAGGTTGACTACTACCCAGTATTGACTTTACCAGAAGGACACAAGGTTTTGTTTTATATTGTGATGCGTCTAGAGTTGGTTTAGGTTGTGTGTTAATGCAGAATGACAAGGTTATAGCTTATGCCTCCATACAGTTGAAAGTTCATGCGAAGAACTACCTAACCCATGATCTAGAGTTGGCTGCTGTAGTTTTTGCTTTGAAAATATGGCGCCATTATCTTTATGGTGTTCATGTGGATGTGTTCACTGATTCACAAAGACGCCTTTCAATATGTGTTTACTCAGA
This sequence comes from Solanum tuberosum, assembly GCF_000226075.1. Taxonomy (NCBI): domain Eukaryota; kingdom Viridiplantae; phylum Streptophyta; class Magnoliopsida; order Solanales; family Solanaceae; genus Solanum; species Solanum tuberosum. Next base: position 143,868 of record NW_006239437.1, read on the forward strand.
AAGAGCTTAATCTCAAACAAATGAGGTGGTTGGAATTACTCAAGGGATTATGACATGAGTATTCTTTATCACCCAGGTAAGGCTAATGTTGTTGTTGATGCCTTGAGCAGGTTGTCTATGGGTAGTACCTCCCATTTTGAGGAAGATAAGAGAGAGTTAGCGAAAGATGTGCATAGACTGACACGCTTAGGACTCCGACTAATGGATTACACAGATAGAGGAGTGGTGGTGATGAATGGGGATGAATTATCATTAGTGTCAGAAGTAAAAGAGAAACAAGACCAAGATCCTATTTTTTTTGAATTGAAGGCAAATGTTCATAAGTAAAAAGTATTGGCTTTTGAACAAGGGGGAGATGGTGTGTTGAGGTATCAAGGTAGGTTGTGTTTACCAAGGGTGGATGAACTCCAAGAAAGGATCATGGAGGAAGATCATAGCTCCAGATATTCCATTCATCTAGGTTCCACAAAGATGTATCGTGATTTGAGAGAAGTTTATTGGTGGAGTAGTATGAAGAAGGGCATTGCAGAGTTTGTGGCCAAGTGTACGAATTGCCAACAAGTTAAAGTAGAGCACCAAAGGCCAGGCGGTATGGCTCAGAATATAGAACTTCCAGAATGTAAGTAGGATATGATCAACATGGACTTCATCACAGGTTTACCAAGGTCTCACAGGCAACATGATTCCACTTGGGTGATTGTCGATAGAATGACAAAATCAACCCATTTTCTGTCGGTAAAGACTACAACATTCAGCAGGAGATTACGCTAAGTTGTATATTCAAGAGGTGGTAATACTTCATGGGGTTCCAGTCTCCATTATTTTAGACAGAGGTGCGCAATTTACTGCACAATTTTGGAAGTCATTCCAAAAAGGCTTGGGTTCAAAGGTGAACTTAAGTAATGCCTTTCATCCTCAGACAGATGGGCAAGCAGAGCGCACTATTCAGACCTTAGAGGATATGTTGAGAGCTTGTGTGATTGATTTCAAAGGTAATTGGGATGATCACCTACACCTTATTGAGTTTTCTTACAACAATAGTTACCACTCTAGCATCCAAATGGCTCCTTATGAGGCTTGTTATGGGAGAAGATGCAGATCTCCTATTGGATGGTTTGAAGTTGGTGAAGTAGGGTTGATAGGACTAGATTTAGTGCATCAAGCTATGGGGAAGGTGAAAGTGATTCAAGAGAGGTTGAAAACAATGCAGAGTCGTCAGAAATCCTACACTGATGTTAAGAGAAGGGAGTTAGAGTTTGAAGTAGATGATTGGGTATACTTGAAAGTTTTACCCATGAAAGGTGTTATGAGATTTGGTAGGAAGAGGAAACTTAGTCCCCGGTATATTGGCCCTTACAAAATATCCAAAAGGATGGGTAATGTAGCTTATGAGTTGGAGCTACCACAAGAGTTAGCCGCAGTTCATCCGGTTTTTCACATCTCCATGTTGAAGAAGTTCATGGGCGATCCTTCATTGATTATACCAACTGAAAATATTGGGATCCAGGATAGCTTATCTTATGAAGAGATTTCGGTTCAGATTCTCGATCGCCAAGTTCGCAAGTTGAGAACAAAAGAGGTAGCATCAATCAAAGTTCTTTGGAGGAATCGGTTTGTTGAGGAAGCCACTTGGGAAGATGAGGAGGATATGAAGAAGAGATATCCACATCTCTTCGAATCCGGAGAAGTTCCAAATTAAGGTACTAATCCTTTCTTGGCATTTTATTTATAAGTTGGCATATTGTAATTGCATTATGCTTGTTGGGTGTTTGAACTGCATGTTTCCTGTTACACTCTTAGCCTAATAAGAGTAAACTCATTCGAGGATGAATGTTTTCAAGGGGGAGATATTGTAACACCCCGTAACTAGAAAGAAGTTAAAAATTGCGCGATTTCGAGTTAGGTGTGTTTCCAAATATCGTAGGAAATATCTTGGAATAATCTTTCCAACTCTACCAAATTTGCGCGATTCCGAGTTTGTATGAGTGAGATATGCCCATTTGAAGTTGGGTTGTTCAAATAAGGAAAGTCTAATCCGGATTTTAAAAGGGCATTATGGTCTTTTCCATATCCCATGACTTAATTTCGTTTTTTGGTAATTAATTGGGGACTGAACTGATAGGATTTAGTTTACGCTTTTACAATATTGAGTTAGGGTTTTAGAGAAAAGAAAAGAAGAAGAGAAATGAGGAGAAAAAGCAAGAATCGTCAAATTCTCGAAGCTAGGATCGTGGCTTTCGTCAAGGGGTGATCCCCACGAGGTATGTGAGTCTTTCATAGTGTTGGATTTGTTCACCCACACATCAATCATGTTTATTTCAATGAAATTCGTTCTAGAAAGTTGAAAGTTGATGAATCTTGAATGGTGTTCTTGAAATTGGCCTTCGTTCTTGAGTTAGGTTATGATTGAGGAGTTCCTTGAGGTTAAAATGTTTTTTCCTTGAGTTGTTTAAGTTAGATTATTGTGTATACATACTGGGTATCTGAATCTAAAGGGAATTTGAGAAAAAGAACCAAGTTTAGGTGATTGGGGTTAGAAAACGAAGAAGGAACAAGTCGGGCAAATCTGGTATCAGGTCTGCGTCACGGACCTGTTCTTCAGAATTGACAATTTTTCTCCGCGTCGCGGAGTAGTTACGGACTGTTCTACCTCAAAATTTATTTTGCGACCAAATAATTAAATGCATCTCCGCGTCGCGGACTTACTTCCTGATAGTGATTTCTTGATATTTTCTCATGTTTAACTATCTATAAACACTCCTAAACATCATGCGATCTTTCCTATCACAAATCACAATCCTTGAATCCATAAATTCAATTCAAGAGAAGTTAAGAGTCAAGTCAAGAGAAGTTAAGAGTTTTCCAAAAGTCTTTTACAAACGTTTTAACTTTGTTTTAAGATTTGAGTTTTGAGTTGAGTAAATGTTGAAGTTCATTTCTTAAAAGAGTATATGGGACTATGTATTCCGAAAGAGTTTAAAATGTTTTCACATTTAAGCAAGAAAGGAAACTTTGATTTCCAAAAGAGCCTTTGAGCTAATATTTCAGTAAACAACCTTTGAGCTAATTTTTCAGTAAGGAGTAAATGCTTTCACAATTAAGCAAGAGAGGAAACTTTGATTTCCAAGAAGAGCCTTTGAGCTAAGTTTTGAGCAATTATCTCAAACCATAGAAATAATTTATATTTTTAAACATAAGAGCTAGTATCATATTTTGGGAGTAGTATTGAGCACCGATAGTAGGGGAGAGTTCAGACAACTCACACGCCCCCATAAACCATGTAGCCACCATGGGTAGAAAAGGGTCATTACTTTTTAGATGATTCCTTAGTGCTTTTAAGCATAGACTAGTGGATCCACTTAGTAGTTCAGGTTCTATACCCTCGGCAAAGTATAGGACGGCCCTGGCAACGTGAAGCAAAATGTTGTATCATCACAATAGCTCTTAAATGATGGTTGTCGGTTAAAGAAACTCCCACATAAGTAATTGTATTCTTATATACACAGTTTATTTGTATTTTTACATACATCTCAGAGTTAGAGAAACTCCCACATAAGTATTTGTATTCTTATATACATAGTTTATTATATGTATTTTTATATACATTTCAGAGTTATATTGTATCTTTCCATACACACAGAATTGGCATCCATGTTTTAAACAACTTTTCTTTATATTGCACTTGTTTTAAACTGTTTTATATTGAAATGAGTTCAGTTATGTTGAGTTGAGTTGAGCCAGGTAAGTTCTTCAGTTCCTTTCAAGCTTATGTCTTGTTTTAGAATTTCCCTCGCATACTCGTACATTCAATGTACTGATGCCATTTGGTCTGTATCTTCTTATGATGCAGACATAGGTAACCAGGATCAGCATCAAGCGCATCGTTGATCAAGTTGAGCACTCAGAGTCTTGTGGTGAGCGTCCTTGCTTTCTGGAGGATACCTTTTATTACTTTCAGTATTATTATTAGTTCATTAGGATGTCGTGGGTTTTGTCCCGACATACATCTCGGTTGTTTAGAGGCTTCATAGACAGTCAGATGTTTGTTCTTGAGTTTTTATTTCCTATTTTAATGATTGAGACTTGAGTTGCCATTTTTGGCTAGCGAATGTTATCTTGATACATTATAAGTGTTTATTGAGCAGTTCAGTTCACTTTTAAAAGTATTTTTCTTCATGAGTTAAGTCTTCCGCTGAGTAACTAGCCATGCCAAGGGTTCGCTTGGGGCCAACAATGGTCCTCGAGTGCCAGTCCCACCCATGGTGTAGGCTCGGGATGTGACATTTTTACTCTTAATCAATTCATTTCTATAAGCTTCAATCTCAAGCAATCTATAATGTATATCATCAATCCTAGAAGATTACATCTAAACCCTCAATTTCCCCTTTCATCGCATAAAACCTATCTATATCAAATTCACCTAAGAATCATAGGTTAAGCATGTATACATGTACAATCATACAAAAAACATGTAATTCCATCATAAACAATCATAAACAACCCTAATCCACTCAATTGGAGCATAACCCATAACATTATAAGAAACCCTAATTAGACTTGGGGAATTCTTCTTCTAAATTGGGAAAATCATGGGGCTCCTTGGATGAATAAACCATCATACCTTGATTACAAAGCCTACCAAGCTTGGAAGAATGGAGACTTGACTTGACCTAGTTTGACCCTCTTCCTCTTCTTCAACTTTCTAAAAAGAGAATTATTTGAGAGAGAGGAACCCAATTCTTTTGGTGAGTTTGAAAGAATGACTTAATTTAGGGGTCTAAAGTACTTATATAGGTGGTTTAATCTAGGGTAAAACGACACCACTTAATTCTAATTAAATCCGGGAAGTCCCATTGTACCCCTTAATTACTCGACCAGGCCTGACCCACGAGACCACGTTGACGGGCCGTGGATGGAGGTTCGTCCTGGTCAATCGCGGTTGGTTGTCAGAAACTATGATGGCCACCCACGACACCTCTAACCACGAGGCGTGGACCCATCCACGAAGCGTGGTTCCTGACATGGGTCTACCTTAGGTAGTGTCCATGGTATCCACCTACGGACTGACCTACGGGGCATGGATCCAACCACGGGGAGTGGTTGGCCCTCGTGGGTGACACCTGGAAATTCTAAAATCCGTTAAGCTTCCCTCTTTCGGCTACGGGGTGTTACAGTACTGAGCATGCATGATAGGATAATAGCTGAACAAAACATATAAGCTGAACAAAACATAACTGAGCAATGATATAATCTGAGCATGATGGAAATACTGAAATATACTGAGAAGAACTTAACTGAATGCAATGACCAAGTACATAACATGTTGAGACTGAATACTGAAATATAACTAAAAACCTGGCCAAATGCACTAGAATCTGACTGTGGGAGCTACTAGTAACCGACATAACCATCACGTGAGTTACCCATGGTGTCCAATGTATGCACCACATCGAAGGGTTCAATATACCTTGCCAGGGGTATAAAGGCATGACTGGCGTAATCATTGAAACTGATGCCTACAGAGAGGACTTAACCTACGGGGCATACAGTTTTAGGACTATGAGGGTACATTAAAACCCTAGTCCACTAAGTTCTAAGCCTACTCCCAACTGTATAAGTATATGACACATTATGACTGAAATACTGATATGCTGAATAGCTCAAAATACTTACATGCAAAATTTGAGAATGTAACAATTATATACTGATAATGTGACATTCAAAAAATGAAGCATGTATATCTATTTAACTGATCTAGAATGTGTAATTCATGAACTAAGAGAATCTACACAACTAGGGTTATGAATTCCATGCATAGGACTAAGCAAATATTCCATGAAAACATGATAATCTGATTAGGAATATTCTAACAGCTAAATCACAACTAATATCTAAGCTTTTAGAAACCCTAGGTCTAAGAAAGATATAGGAATCAAGATTCTAACTGAATTCTAGGGACCTAGTGGATGAAAGGAATCCACCAGTGAAATCCCACATACCTGGTGATGAATTTCACGGAGAAATCTTTCGATTTTGGGGATGGAACTGAAGAAAACCTGTTAGCCTGAAAAGCATTGAGGGCAAATATAGATATCATTCATGTCATGTGTCCAAGTTTCATAGAACATATAGACAATCTCATCTATAAGCTTTTTGGAGTCATAAACATAGTTTCATGAACATGCATTCTTTTCAATAATTCATAAGCTGATCTTTTCAAAGCTTAAGCATCTTCAAATTCATTTACATCTATTTCATAAAGAGAAGACATGCATATTTTTATAAATTCATTTTTCATAATTCAAACCCACATCACATCATCATAATTGGAAAACATGAGATTTATATGGGTTCATGGGGAAACATCATAAAAATCATAGTATTTCATCAATTCATGCATATTAGAACACAATTCAATCATTTAAATCAACTTGGAAGAGAACCCATTTCAATTAAAGAAAACCCTAACCCAATTGGAAATTTTTACCTTTGAAAATAGGAGAATTTGGGAACTCCATTATTAAAAAGAATTCATGAATGAAAACTATCATACCTGACTATCAAAGCCCAAAGAAATTGAAGAATGAAAGCTTGATCTTGAACCCTAGCTTGAATCTTCTTCTTCTTCAAGTTTCTAGAGAGAGAATTATTTTGGGGAGGAGATTTGATCTTCTTTTGTAAATTTTGGAAGAATGATTTGAATGAACTAATTTGGAGGTTGAAAACACTTATATAAGGGTCTTAGACATAGGCAAAATGACGTAGTATATGAATAAGATAATTAGGACAAGTTTGAACTACCCCTTAAATAACTGCCGACCCTGCGACCTACAGATCTCGACCAATGGATTGTGGTATGACCGATAGCCCATCCTGTCGGTCCGTCGTTCGATTCAAAAACTAGAAATTTGGGGTCATGAACCACGAACCATGGTTTGATCGACGGTACGTTGGTCAGGCCGTGGTTCTGGGTTTCTGAGTCAAGGCTGGGGTGACCAACTGTTGACACCAAATTTTTGAATTGTCATACCCTTTAAAATGACATTTTTTTTAAATTTGGGTCGTCATATCCTTCAAAATGATATTTTCTTAAATTTGGGTAGTCATACCCTTTAAAAAGACATATTTTTAAATTTAGGTCGTCATACCTTTCAAAATGACATTTAAAAAAAATTAATTTGTTATCTCAAATAAAATGATGTTTTTTAAAATTGGTTTGTCATGCCATTCAATTTGACACTTTTTATTTTGTTATTCCATTTCAAATTGACATTTTTTTATTTTATTCATGATGTTATTAAGTTTGAATTATTGCATTGGTTAATACCTTGTTCATATGAGGCCATGTTTGCATAATTTATGTTGCATTTATGTTATATTTGTTACTAACATTGTTATTGCAGATATTGTGATACACCATTCATATTAAGTTCAAGATTGGGTTATCATCTCCCTTAAAATGGCACGTTAAGTTAAAGTTGGATCGTCCGCCTTTCAAAGAGATATGATGGATTGTCACCTCGTTCAAAGTGACATGTTATATTCAAATTAGGTCGTCCGCCTTTCAAAGAGACACGTTGGGTTGTCACCTCGTTCAAAGTGACATGTTATGTTCAAATTGGACCGTCCACCTTTCAAAGAGACACGTTGGGTTGTCACCTCGTTCAAAGTGACATGTTATGTTCAAATTGGACCGTCCACCTTTCAAAGAGACACGTTGGGTTGTCACATCGTTCAAAGTGACATGTTATATTCAAGTTGGGTCGTCCGCCTTTCAAAGAGACACGTTGGGTTGTCACTTCGTTCAAAGTGACATGTTATATTCGAGTTGGGTCGTCCGCCTTTCAAAGAGACACGTTGGGTTGTTGCCTAGTTCAAAGTGACATGTTATGTTCAAGTTGGGTCGTCCGCCTTTCAAAGAGACACGTTGGGTTGTCACCTCGTTCAAAGTGACATGTTATGTTCAAATTGGATCGTCCGCCTTTCGAAGAGACACGTTGGGTTGTTACCTCGTTCAAAGTGACATGTTATATTTGAGTTGGGTCGTCCGCCTTTCAAAGAGACACGTTGGGTTGTCGCCTCGTTCAAAGTGACATGTTATCTTTAAGTTGGGTCGTCCGTCTTTCAAAGAGACACGTTGGGTTGTCGCCTCGTTCAAAGTGACATGTTATATTCAAGTTGTGTTGTCCGCCTTTCAAAGAGACACGTTGGGTTGTCACCTCGTTCAAAGTGACATGTTATATTCAAGTTGGGTCATCCACCTTTCAAAGAGACATGTTGGGTTGTTGCCTCGTTCAAAGTGACATGTTATGTTCAAATTGTGTCATCCGCCTTTCAAAGAGACGCGTAGGGTTGTCACCTCGTTCAAAGTGACTTGTTATTCACATCATCCTCCTTTCAAAGAGGTACACTACCTTCATTGTGCAATTTTGAAAGTAACATCGAAGGTATGTGAATGTTGTTCAGTTTACAATTAATCCTTGCCTTCTATTTATTATTTTCAGCACATTGGCGGATGTAGAGTATTGTTCAAAATCTCTACTAACGTCTCATATTGTTTTGTTCAAAGTTTATCAAATTAAATTTGGGTTCGTCAACTTTGTTTGACCAGAATCTCTTTCATCGATCCTAATCAAACAAATAGGCAAGTTGTTGACACCAAATTTTGGTATGATATTTCTAAAGTTAATATTTTTTAAGTATTTTATTTTTTAAATAGTTCAAAATACATGTTTTGTCATTTTAATGCAATTTGTTAATAATTATCCTTATTCTCAAAATATTAGGATTTTTATCAGTTAATTCTTTTTATATTATTTTGTCACAGTCGGTTAAATACGTTCAAATATTTGTTCATTTTTTATAACATCATTATTTCTGTTAAATTGCAATTTTTATATGTCATTGGTTACGTTTGTTACATTTTTTCATATTCATTTTATCTGTTACATTTGTTAATATTCATTTTGATATTTTGCACAGTCCAAAAATTCATTTTGATATAGATAATATTTCATACACATATATTTTATTAACCGGTGGTTTTGGCCCACGATATTAAGATAGTAATATTGTACTATTGATAGTTTTCAATTTCCTATTTAAAGAATAGTTTGCTTATTAAATTAAAAGGTGGTGGATAAGATTTTAGGAGTAATTTTCAGATTTTTTTATTGTTCATTATTTTCCAAGTTCACCGGAGCTCTGCCGAATTCCGATGAGTCCACCACCAAAACCCCGTTCATTTTCTCATTTTTCTGGCCGTCACCAGACCCAAAACTTCTCTTCTTCGCTGCTGGAAGCCGCCAGCAGCTCTTTCCAAACGACCAGCTACCACCGGAAACGAACCACAGATCTACCGGACCAAAATCCCCCTTTGTTTTCTCCTTCTTCCAGCAAAATAACCGCCAGGCCAACCAAACCCCGACCAGAATCAACAACAACCTCCAAATCGCCACCCAAAGCTAACCTGCAAACAGCTACCAAAACCCCAAACAACGGCTCAAACTCCAAGCTCCAAACCAGATCCCACGCCGCCAGTCCCCTTCCCCTTTCCCTTCACGATTTTTCTGTTATTTTTGCAGGTCCAGCGCGAACCAGCAGCTCCCACGCGGCTGACAGCCGCCCAATAACTACCAGCTCGACCAAACAAAAACAAAATCGAGCTCCACAACCAGAAAACTGCCTCCATTCCTCACATTTTCCGGCGAAAAGCAACATCACCGCTCAGTAACGAGCTTTAAGCTCTGGCGAATAGTCGCCAACAACAATAAATCCACAGCTCCCATCAAAGGCGGGACGAATCAGCTCCATCAGAGCAATAAACAAACACCACCGATGAGCACCACACGCCGCCGCAACGCAAACTCTGGAGACTCAAAGAGAACTCCGTCAGTTAGGTTCCCTCTCAGTCTGATTTTGTTCTAAATATTAATTAATACTTGGATTTGTTTTGCTCTTTATTCTTAATCATTATTGACTTGTATGCTGGTTATGCTTTTGTTGAGTTGAATAGTTTTTTTTTTTTTTACTGTGTTAAGTGGTATTTTTTTGTTAATCTCATCTTCTCCAGGGTGTCTTGGCTTTATTTAGCCAATTTTTTTGATTTATTTATCTCCGTGATATGTTGCCTTAATTATGTTGCTACAGCTATTGTTATGTGCTATTATCTTATGATTTGGTCCAAAGATAAAATTTGTTAGTTTAGATACTTTATTGTTGTTGTTTATGTTTTTGTTATTTTAAATATCTCATTATTTTATTTCTTCTTTTACATTGTAATTTGTTGATTTTGATTTTTAGTTTGCTTTTTATCTGCTTTTGCTCAAGTCTTGAATTTTATTTATTATCTTATTAACGTTTTTTTAATACTATAAAATGAGCTATGCAGTGATTTGGATTTTGGTTATTTCTTTATTATTTTTGGAATGTTATCTATTGTTTTGTCGTTATTTTTTATCATTATAATGTTACATATTCTTTGTTTAATGATTTGGTGTGGAAATTTGTTCCAATGAATTTTATATTTTGTTACTGTTCATATATTGTTGGTTTATATTTAGTTACTATATTATAAGATTTTGTTGCTATTATTGTTTATTGTGTTGTGTTGTATGTACAATGACCAATGAAAAATCTCTCTATCGATTTTGGAGGTTTTTCCAATGTTAAAAGACGGAAATTTGGTTTATGTTCATATTTTGTTTGTTAAAATGGTCGATGAAGAAATTATCGTTGATTTTCAAGGCTTTCCATGTTAATAAGACGGGTTTTTACTTTTAAGTTATGCTTTGATCATTTATTTTTATTCATGTTTATTTATTACTAATATTTTTACTATGTGTCTTTACATGTACACAGAGTTGCTTCCCATTAAAGCTATTCGAATGAAATTCGAATTATATTCTTTATTCATTATTTTGTATATATCGATGTTAGTCAAGCTTTAGGCCGTTTCTTATATTATTGTTTCATTTTATTACTTGTGTAAATCACTTGCTTATTATACTTGTATATTTGTTTTTATCTCCTCCTCAATTTGAAAAAATGAATTCAGTCAGGACCCACAATTGTGGATTTCGAAGGATGCCTAACACCTTTCCTTCGGAATAACTTGAATCCCTTACCTAGAATCTTTGGTTTCGTAGACATTTTTATTAAGTTAGTTAATTGGTTTCCTAGTTTTCCTAAAATTAGGTAGCGACTCTCTCTAAACCCCTTTACCCTTTTTAAAATTCTTTCATTCTTTAAATTGTTTATTATTTTTTGGTGAGTCATCGCGACGTTGTGCCCTTTCGAAGGATGTCAACACCAACCACATACCACACCTACGGTCCGTGGTCGACCATCATCAATTGGCACCTACAACTTCCTGAAAACTGTTGCTTTGCCCTTTTCTGGATCCAGGGTGTTATAATTGACTTGTGGATGCACTATATGATATGATACAATTCTACATGATTATTAAGGATTTCGAGTTAGATTGATACTACCCTATTGATGAGACTACACAAACTATTGTGATGCATTGCATAGACATTGGATGGTAAATAAATGTTATGAGATTATAATATACATAATTATTTGAGTGACCAAGGATTTCTATGAGTTTTAGAATGAGTTATGTGATGGTTTGGAATAGTAGTTGAAATATTGTATGTGAAAGTTTGTGTGAAGTTGACTTTGGGTATGATTCAATTGTTATACCTCGATGGAAAATTACTTTTAGATTTTGAATTAGTTCTATCAGTCTTAAGTGTGACTCCTATCTGTCATGGAATGCTTAAATGAAAATAAAGGGAGCCATGGTTCATAATTTTTGAAGGCGACAATGTGTTGCTTAAAAGACTTTGATACTAGTGAAAGTTTGAGAGTAAGGTAAATGACTAGTGTGGTTATGATGTTTTGTTAGTATTAAGATGGTTGACTTCAGTGGAGTAATATGAGAAGTATGTGAGGTATGATACATTGAGTATGAGTAGGATCGTATTGGGGACAAGACTGGTGGATTGTGGGTAGCTAAAAATCAAAGAGATGGAGTCAAATGAGTGAAAATATTTGGTATGGACACTATGAAAAGAGTATCTTGTGTTATTTGACCTTGGTTCCGTACATTCTTTTGTGATCACCTACTTCGTTTCTGACATGATTTGCAGTATGATTCATTGCATATGTCCACGTGTGTTTCTACATTTATGGGTGAATCCCTAGTGGTGGATCGGATGTACCGATCCTCTTATGTCCTCTTGATAGGGTAGGATCCTTGGAAAGACTTGGTTATTTCAATTATGGTAGATTTGGTGTTGTTTGGGATAGTTAAAGTATACCAGTAGTTTACACGCACAACGTCGCTTATGAGAACTTATATAAGAGCTATAATGAGTTACAATTGTCTAGGAGTGTTGTTAGAGGTTCTGAATTTTGAAGTGTATCGCTTGTTGGGTGTTTACTTAATCATTTTCTTCTTTGGGTTAGATAAAAATTGATTCTCCCTTGATGAGTATCCGATATCTAAAGATTAGATTTTTATAACTTAAACTCGTGAAAAGATTGTGTTATGGAAAGGAAATCTTGATAATATCTGTGATGGTTTGTGCATTATGAGTGTGTAGTGATTGGTTCACGTTCACTACTAGTTGTAGCCAATATTGATTCAGAACGTTATCTTGGTTATATGAGAAAAAAAATTCATTATGATGGTTGTGTTATGGTCCAGTGGGTGGGTTTCAGTTTAGATTGACTTTATGGGTTAGTATGTGGCCTGATAATCATTTGTTTCTTTGTAGTTAATCTTGATGGAATGGTCTTAAGGAGGAGCTCACTTTGAGAGATGAACACCGATTGGAAGATCATAAGCCAGACTTTTGGTAAAGTTAGTTATTCTTCCTTCTCCTTCTTTATGCTCGAGGACGGACATAGTTTTTAGTGGTGAATTATGTAACGATCCATTAGTCTGTTTGAGTACTAGATCTATTTCTTTCATAAAAGAACCTTTTCATAAAATTTAAATGAGAATCTTAAACGATTAGTTTAACTGTGGTTATTTAGTCGACGTATATTTATTAAATAATTAATTTTTATTAATTGGTGGTTATTGGGCCAAATCCATAATTTATTTAATACCCTTACCACATGGCCATGTATATGAAGAAATTATTAGGAATTAATATTTATTTATTTAGTAGTCCATAATTATTTTCCATAAAGAATTAAAAGCAAGAAAAGAACCACACTTGTGCAAACGACACAGGTGCACGAAGAGAAACAAAGAAAAGAAGGCCTCCAGGTACGGAGAAATCCTTAACCATTTTTTTTATGCTGATATACGTAGATGTTGGTTTGATAATTAAGGCAAAATATTATTAGCATATAGATGTGATATTGTATGGCTATCGTTAGTGTAACATTCCAGAAATTTTTTGAACTAAGACTCGAACCATCCTTTGTGGTGAGTAAGATTTTACCGAGAAATTTAAAATTTCTTGAGTGTTAAGTTTACTTGTGTTGCACATTGAGTTCTAAAAACAACTAAAGAGAATTCGTTCAAGTTATTCGTAAGTTACTTAAGTTTAGGGTCAACTTCAAACGACCATAACTTTCAGTACGCGATTTGTTAGGTGACCCATAAACTATAAAAAGAAAGTTCTTTGAATTATCTTACCAACACCACCGAGTTTGCTAACTTTCGAGCTCGGATGAGTGAGATATGCCCTTTTGAAGTCAGACTGTCCAGTTAAGGAAAGTTACCCATAAATAGTGAGGGGTATTTTGGTATTTTCCTTACCCAATTAGATTTAATTCATTCTTAGTAAGGTTTTAGAAGTGTAAACTGGTTTAGTTCAGTTTTATAATCCTAATCTATGCTTAGGGTTTTAGTTGAGAGTTCGAGAAGAGAAAATAAGAGAAAAGAGGAAAGGATCAAACTGTTCGTCGAGATTCTTGAGTTTTGTTGCGGATTTTCGCCATGGGTCTAATCCCTAAGAGGTATGTCAGTTTTTCATAGTGTTGGGTTTGTTCACCCATACGTCAATCATGTTATTTTCAACGAAGTTTCGTTCTTGAAGTTGAAAAAATTTGAGTTCTTGATTTGTTTCTTGAAAGTATTGTTTCCGTTCTTGAATTAGGATGTTTTTAATGAATTCTTGAGATTAAAGTTAGTGAATTGAGGGTGGTTTGGAGTAGATTATCATGTACATAAGTTAAGTATTCGAATCTAAGTGCTTGGAAAAGAAACCATTCAATTCTAGGCAAATCGAGGTTAGAAAATGAGTAAGAAAAGATCAGGCAAAAAATAAGGTACCAGGTCCGCGTCGCGAACCTGTTCCTTCAGAGTGAAATTTTCCTCTCCGCGTCTCAGAGAGAAAGCGGAATCCAATGTTTTAAAAATTATTTCGTGATCAAATATTATAATTAATCTTTCCGTCGCATACTTGCTCCCATATAATGTTTTTTTGACCATTTCTTCTTATTAACTATCTAAAACTCATTTAATCATCACGATATCCTTCATACCACAAATCATAACCCTTGAATCCATAATTCAAATTCAAGGTAGAGTTAAGAGTCATGTCTTGAGAGTTCTTTCGAGTATTTTGAGAAAGTCCCTTTGAGTCTTTTTGAAGAGTCTTCTACAATTTCTAATTAATTTTGTTTTCAAGTACTCGAGTAAGTGAGTATGTGAATGAGGAGAATGTATTCATGAGTCTACATTATCATCACGAGATCCTTCATATCATTAATCATAAACTCCTTGAATCCATAATTCAAATTCAAGAGAGAGAGTTAAGAGTAGAATTCAAGAAAGTCTTTGAGTTCAATTATGAATCATTTGAGATCAACTATCGATTTGAGCTATGTTTTAAGGAAGCAAGTATGAGAATGAGAACAGTCATATACATGAGTTCCATATTGTTATGTAGACCCTTGAGTCGAGTCGTTCATGCCATAAATTCCGCATGAACTCTATAAGTTGAGTATCCTTGAGAAGAGTAGTATCTTCAAGTTCCTAAGTCTTGAGTATTGAGTTCCTAACCCTTTTGAGATTATATATCTAATCATGATACTATTATATGTTACTCATGAAGTCTTTGAGTTGAGTTGTTCATGCCCATAATTCCGCATGAACCC
>NW_006239437.1:159061-159318 GCF_000226075.1 Solanum tuberosum
GAAGTATTGAATTCGATGCATGGTTATTGAAAACCTTGAATTGAGTCGTTCACGTCCATATTCGGCATGAACCTATTTTAAAAAGTCTTTTTACAAATTGTTTTAAAACTTGTTTTAAAAACTTGAGCATTGAGTTGAGGAAGAGTAGAGCTGAGTTCATTTTCTTTAAAATGATATATGAGAACTAAGTATTCCCAAGAGTAAATGTTTTTAAATTTACGATGAGAGGAAACTGAGATTTCCAAAAGAGTTTTGAG